>NW_006399812.1:1584573-1585222 GCF_000299155.1 Elephantulus edwardii | reverse complement strand
AACAACAACAAACATTTTGGTCAGTTTTAGAATGTTTCAGAAGAAACTTTACAAAGTAAGGCTTAGACTAGTTTTTAAAGAGTTTCATTGTTGAAATTGTAAATATTCAAACACTGTCAGATATTCTGTGTTTTAGCTGAGGTCTAGTGTCAGTTCATCAGATTTCTTACTTGAATCTTTTGCGTCCTCTATTACTGGTCTTGACTTCTATGAAGAGAGTGAGATATGGCAGTTACAAGGATTTTGATTTGCATTTTCACTTTGTTCAAAAGTTTTATCCATTGCCACAAAAGGTTTATATTAGATTTATTCCATTTCAGAATTTTAAACAAGCACCTTATATGACCATGGAGGTAGCAGAGTAGCACTGATGACTTGTCATTTAAATAGTATGTATGAATGGAAAATGAAGTATTATTTTAGGGAAGCTCATCAACTACCATGTTCTGAATAGATAATAGTTGCCAAAAGCATGTGAAGAAGTTTGCTATGGACATTTTTTGTGTGGTAATTATAAGATATACTATCTAAAAGTATGAATTTTATGACATCCTATGTAGGGATTCCACCAATCTTGACCCCACATTTCTCCTCATAGAGCCCAGCCTCCCGGATAATCTGTTCTGCATATAGGTTGAAAAGGTATGGA
>NW_006399812.1:1573577-1583563 GCF_000299155.1 Elephantulus edwardii | reverse complement strand
AAAAATTGATTCACTCTTGCACATTTTCCTCCCTGCCCTTCTTTTCCACCTTACCCAGTTCACTTCCAGTGCCTTCTTGTTCCAGATTATTATCATACATGTAATGCCTAATCATATTTTCCTTGTAGATGGTTCTTCCTCTCATCTGTTCCAATGCAATGTTCATTATCTTTCATGTCTTTTCCTCTTTTCTCCCAACCCCCTGTGTTAGTCCTATTTTATAAATGGTGTTGTGCAGTATTTATCCTTTTGTGACAGAGATAGTTTACTCAGCATAATGTTTTATAAGCACAGGGTAGGTGTGTTGGAGTCAACGAGACTGGCTCAGGATGGGGCAGGGTTCAGAGGTGTTGTACATAGGCTTGCTGTGAGTTGCAGACAAATTGTGACATGCTCTATAATGTTTTATTAGTTCATTGTTTTTCATTGCTGCATAATATTCTTCTATTGCGTGAATGTATGTACCATGGTTTTTCTATCCATTCAGTTGTTGATAGGCACTTAGGTTGCTTCCATCTCCTTGCTATTGAGAATAATGCAGCGGTAGTATTGATGTGTGTATACATCTGTTTGAGTTGTGGCTCTGGTTTCTTTAGAGTATATTTCCAGTAGTAGAATTGCTGGGTCAAGTGCTATTTCTTTTTCCAATAACTTCTTTTGCTTATTTATGATGAACTGCAGAAGTGTTCCTTAGAAATGGGTACAGACAAAATGGAACTTTAAATTTCTACAGGCATTTAAATTTTGAGAAACACACATAAGTAACAGCTTAAAAAATTGAATTTCATGAAACTGTTTACTTTTTGCCATTATTATCAAATGCCAGTTGACAGTGACAAGAAAAGCATGGTTTATCCTGACCAGTGTGACTAGCCCTTCTATCTGTCAAGAATCTCTTTATATGCTTAATGCCAACTGGTTTCTTGTTAAAATGACTTTATCAGCCAGGGAAACTTCAGATTTATTAGGTAATAATGAATTCGTTTATTTACTTTGGAAATCAGCATGATGATAAAGCACTCTTTAAAAGGAAAGGATTAACATTTTCAAAGGCACTACAGCCTTGTGCAAATAACTGTACTGTTTTCATTAGCCTTGTGGGAATGCTGTTGGTGACTTGGACTTTTTCTTAACACCCTTCAAAGATAACAGATTGAAAATGACATTTTGTACTGGTGTTGAGGGTGGGGGCCAATGCCTGAAACAGAAAGAGTCATGCCAAGAGAAACAATAATCTTTGTATAAAAAGTGTTTCATTTTCAGGATGTGTAATGGTATTGAATAGTCAGTCTGCTGGCATCCTAGTAGTCATTACTTTAGAAAGAGGGCAAGCATATATTGACAGAAAAGAGGTAAAGGGCTTGTTCTATGAACAGGTTTATTTTTTTTTTTAAGGGGGTGGGGAAGACTCTGCAGTCTTTATGTGAGCAGAAAGGTTATATATTGTAAACATTAGTGTAGTTTAGTTTTTTTGACATTTGCCCGTTTGATTAGTAGAACATCACAAGTTCTTTCCTACAGAACAGGAGAATGGTGTCTGCAAATTCATTTTCCCATCTTTTGAACTCAAAGAATTTTATTTTATTTTATTTTTTTTACACAGTCTTTTGAGAGAAGATTATGCAGGTCCATCCTTTAATATTTATAAACCATTTCTATAAAATCCACAATCATACATACAAGTTGAGAAATTGCATCAAATCAAACAAGCTTTTATACCTGAGGGAATACTTGTTTGTATATTTTGGGTGGGATGAAACCGTCTGATGGAGAACTCAATTTCAAAAATACTAATAATTTTTTTAAATTTTTATTATTTTTGTGTGAGTGTACCGTCAAATCAGATCCGACTGGTACAGGAGGAGATTGTCCCTCCTTCCCCGGCAGAGCACCTGGTGGATTCGAACCGTGCACCTCGGGGATTAATAATTCTTTTTTAACATATATATTGTTTGTTGTTGTTTAATGCCGTTGAGTCGTAGACTACTCATAGCAACCCTATGAACGAACAGCCTGAGCACTGTTCTTACATAGAGTTTCCAGAGGCAAGCCATTTTGGAAGTGGATGCCGCTCCTGCTTCCAGGCTTGATTTAGTCGGGAAGCTCCAGCCAACACTGTCCGCCATGGGTGCCCATTACCACGATTGGCACATCACTGTCACAGGCTTCAGCATCACAGCAACCACGAGTTACTTCTTCGGCTTGGTAGCATATATATCATTTGTTAAAAAGAAAACAAACAAAACTTGTCTTAACAATACTGATGTTAATCCCCAGTGAAGTAGGAAACTTTTTATTTTTTTTTAAATTTTTTATATTTTTATTAACAGAATTTATAAATAAGCAGTACAACTTAAAATAAAAGGAAGAACTTAGCAAAATTTTGGTCTTTTGTTAATTTCAACATTTTACAATCATGTAATTGCATTGAACATTTTTTTTTTCCATGTAAGTGGCACATAGTAAACCTAAGGTGTATTTTTTTTTTGTCTTGCAATAATTGGCTTAAATATTTCTTTGCTAGTAAAGGAATGGTAGTATGTTTATTGTTTTGCCATAATGAGAACAATCTAATTTAAAGAGAAAATTCAATAATTAACTTTTTGGGATATATATATATATATATATATATATAAAATTATGTATATATGTATCATACATATTATTAACAGAGATAACGGGCTGTATTCAGTAGAGCAAAATCAGGAAAGCAACTTAATTCTTTCTTTTTGTTCCAATATGGTGAAGTAGGGAACTTTTATAAGGGAATTTTACAGAGGAAGTGATATGATGGGAATGTATATTGTTTCCCCGATGTGTTTCCATGCCTTGAGCTCTAGAACAGGAATTTGACAGTGTGGTGGTTGTGGAGGACTTAAGTGCTTGATCAAAAGAGGGAGGATAGTTGCTTCATATGATGTAAATCCTTTCCTCAGATGAAAATCAAGTCAAACTCTAGGTGCACTATTTGGTAAGAAATTTTTAAAAATTCACAGGGGAGGTCTCTGCCTCCAAGAAAATTTACATGAGTTGAATAAGTTAGAGCTCCAACACTTAGCTCTCAATTTGCATTTTCTCTCACTTACAGTCCAAACGAAGTTTAAAAAATTGGCAGTCTAACCCTAGGAAAGTTAGCTTGCTTTTAATAGCTTTATAGTAGAAAAATATTCTGCACTATTTTTAAAAATTGAGAATTTGTGAATCTCTTTTGCCTGACTTTATACTTTATAAATTCCCCATTCTTTCCATCATAACATCTGCACCTTTCTCCTGCTGTGTTAAATTAGTTGCTATAACTCTGTTAGTCTTCAATAATAGGTAATTAGTGTTGAAAAATTCAGAGCAATTTGACATGGAAGTTACAGATGTCAAGGGAATTCCTACGCTTATACACCTGCCTCTTGACTGGATTTTTTCCGGCTCAGTTTTGTGTTTAATGAAAAACATATTTTGTTCTTATAGCTGAAGTCTTTTAGTCTCCACACCAACCCTCATTTAGGGAGGCTCTCCTGCAGTGCCACTTGGAAAGGTGTCTGCTCTGAGGTGAGACACAAGGGACTTATTGAACAGGCGAAGCATACATTCTGGAGCATCAAGGACAGGACACAGTGAACCTTATTTGCAATTCAAGTACATTATTTGGGCTTACAAATTACTGTTTTGCCCTTAAAATGTAGCTCAAAATTTAGACCCTGTGGGGAAATTGTTAACCTAGAGGGGTAGATTAAAAATTTGTGAGACTCAAAATGTGTACCATCTTAGGGCCTCTTTTTAAGAGAAGAGGACAGTACTGTCCATTTGCATCTTTTAAAAAGACATGGCGATGTAACACATACTGTAAGGATGCTCCCAAAGCCACGGAAGGAGCACTGCACAGAAGTGGCCCCAAAGCGTAATAATCATTTGCTTCCCAGAGAATGTGCCTTTGGTTCCTGGAATAAAAAGAAATTATTATTATTAAGTTGACCATCTTGGATTTGGTAAAAATAATTTTATTTGTCTAAGCCTCACTGGCAATTTGAATCTGTAATATCTTTGTGGGAGAAAGATGGACAATCTCTGTGATTTACAACTTCTGAAACTGATTGGAATATGAGCTATACATTGGTTCTAATTTGAAGACAATGAGAGAGGGTGAGAGAGAAGCTTGGTAGAACTTTAAGGTAAGAGTTTATTCTAGTGGTGGTGATGTTATGTGCCGTCTAGTTGAGTATGACTCAGAGCATCTCCGTTAACAAAAGATCTGAACTCTGTTCTATCCTATGCCAGCCTCACACTTTCTGACACACAAGAGCCCATCGAGGCAGTCACCGTGTCAGGCCACCTGGTTGAGGGCTTTGCTCTCCTTTGCTGACCCTTCATCCTTCCCAACATCATGTCCTTCTCCAAGGAATACCCTCTTCTAGCAGCAAGCTCATAGTATGTGAGGCAAAGCCTCATCATATTTGCCTCCAAAGAGCACTCCAGCTGCACCCTCTCCAAGACTTATGTTTGTTCTCCTTGCCATTCATGAGATGTTCAGCACTTTTCTCCAACACTACTGCTCAAAGGCATCAATTAATCTTCTATCATCCTTATTCGTTGTCCAGCTCTCAGATACATAGCCAATAATCGGAAAGATTATGGCCTGAATCAGACGTACCCTAGTCCTCAAACTGACATCATTACTCCTCTAGACAATATAAGTAAGGCAAAAATTGTACAGTACTATGAGAATGACTGGGACATTGATAGTTCATTGGCAGAATTCTTACCTCCTTATGATGAGACTCCCAGGTTCCATCCCTGGCTGTGTACCTCAAGAGCAGTCACCATCTGTCAGTAAAGACTTGCATATTACTGAATAGTTTCAGTGGAGTTCCCAGACGAAGACCAGGAACAAGGACCTGGTGATCTGTTCAGAAAACCCTGTGGCTCATGCTCAGTCATGACAGGACTGGGCAGTGATTCATTGCGTGGCACATGGAATCAAATGGAGCCAAGCAACAAGATGAAAAAAGATAAAATGTTTCTGTGCCATTGAGACAAATATTCACCTGTCAATTGGCTGTAAAATTGGTTTGTATGGCAAGTGGTAGGTTCAACAGCAGCAGTAATCTAATAATGCATATTTATTTTATGTTTTCTATTAGTAAATAGCAGTGATTTGAAACTGCTGTTGCAGAAGGGTCTTGTGAACTGGGAACAGAGTGCATTGGAAATGTCAGGAAGCCAGTGATCACTGCCTGTAGATCTGCCGGTAACAAGGAAACCCACTCCCATCCAGAGATCTCTGGCACTGGGGTGCCTTGTGCATTTCACTGCTCATTCAAAAGCCATGCTTCCAGCAGTTTGAATCCATCATCCGCGTCCTTGGCAGGAAGATGCCAGTTTCCTTCCATTACAGTTTACAGTGTTGGAACCTGGTGGGGGGAGGGTCATTATGGGTCAGAACCAACCTGATGACAGTGAGGGTTTTTTCCACTCTCATCATGTCAATTTCAATTGCTAATAATCCTGTAGGACAGAGTAGCACTGCTCAGAAGGTTTCCAAGGCTGTAAATCTTTCCAGATGCAGGTTGCCACAACTTTCTCTTGTAAAGCTTCTAACTCTAAACCTTTTGAGCTCCTGGGAATAAAGAAAGCCCAGAGACTCAGATCCACTGCTGTCAAGTTAATTCTGACTTTCCAAGGCTATACATCTTTACGCAAGCAGACTGTCTCGTTTTTCTTTTTTCCCCCAGTGTAGAAACTGTCAGGGTCCATCTGCCAAGATTTTGGTTAGCAGCCAAGTTCTTTAACCAGCTAGCCTCCTTTGTGACAAGAAAAGTGATATCTTAATCAGAGAATCACTGACTAGGCTTCAGTGTCAGTTGTTAGGTGCCATTGAGTCTACCATGACTCCAAGCTATCCTACAAACAGTCTGAACCTGCCCTGTCCTGTACCATCTCATTGTCTCTGACACAGTCGAGCCCATTGTTACAGTCACTATGTCAGTCCATCTTGTTGGGGATCTTCTTTTGACTCTCTATATTTCCAACCATGATATCTCTTACCAAAGACTGGCCCCTGCTGACTACATGCCTACATGATGTGAGGCAATGTTTCAACATCCTTTCCCTCTAAGAAGCACTCTGGCTGCACGTCCCCTGAGACAGACTTATTTGCTCTTTTGGTGTTCCATAGGCTGTTCACCAGTGTTCTCCAACCCCAGCTCTAAGGCATTGCTTACTCATCTGTCATCTTTATTCATTGTTTTGCTTTCAGATGTGTAGAAAGTGATTGAAAGACTGTGGCTCGAATTGAGTGTAGTAGTTGGTGTGTCCATAGGAATGTTACTAATTTTTGATTTATCAAAATGATGTTTGTTAAAGTAAATAATTGAATATGTTAAGATACATTGATTAATTGTAGCATTTTCATTGTGGACATTTCCAAATCACCAATTTATAACACAAACAAGAGAAGAAAGACGGAAAGTCAGGATTCCACAAAACCCCTTCCTAGAAAAGCAATTAATGGATTTCTTATAAATTCACAGAAGATGAATGAGGTCGGCTTCCTTTCTCCTGTCACTCCTGGTTACCTTTGTATGAAAATACATTTCTCACAAATTGAAGACTGCAGTAGCCTGTTGGGCGAACAAGGCATCTGTAAAGCCATGTGCATGTTACACATTCATGCCAGCCTATGCTTCTTAATTACATTTGAGGTACATAATGGTTTCAGATGGAACTGTGTGATCTGATTGGCCACTGATGAAAGAAATGATGGCGTGTGGTGACTCAGTTTCACAATCTGTTGTAACCCTGTCCCCTTCACCATCATCACCTCCACCCCTGCTCACCCTCTGCAGAAGTCTCAGGACAGCCTGGCTCTGAAGGAGCACAGAAGGCTGCCCTCTAAATTGGCTCCTCTGCAGAGTGGGGCACTCTCGGTTTCCTTCATGAAGACTCAGAGTGCTTGGACGGAGTACATGTAGAAGAGCAAAGATTGATACTAACCTTGTTCTCAATGGTCTTGATCTCAGAGAAGACACTTGCTTTCTCTGCTATCCATGGGCTGCTGTGAACGTAATGAAGGCTGGCAAGTGGACGTGCTTTTAGGTATTTTTATGTTCTTCCAGCAGGATGCTAAGAGGCAAGAATGTGATAACGGAAAATGACATTTTTCTGTATCTCTTGGTTGAAACATTGAAGAAAGCAAATTAATCATACAATCTTGTGTGAAGGTGCTAGGGTCCTTTTTTCTTCCTCTTTGTGCTCTGTGTTCAAGTGGTGTCTTAGTTTAAAACAGAATGCTTGATCCTGCTGCCTGGGGAAGGTCTGCAGAGAGTAGAGGCTCGAGGGAAGCGCCAGGTGGTGCTCAGAAAGCTCCCTTCATTTTCACCCTATGTTTTCTCAGTTCTTACTGAGCTTCCTCTCCTGAAAAGCATCTGTACAGCTGACAGGGCTGCTTTTCCCTAAACTGCAACCTTATGTGTTGTACTGAGCCTCTCAGACTCTGCCTTCAGAGTGAATGGGAAAGAAGTTGCCCGAGCCAGCATCACTCCCATGTGGGAAAGAACATTCCAGTTAGGTCCAAGTAAGAACAGCCAATGTTCCTGCCTTTCATCCTTTCTTGGAAAAAAAATAACGTCTTTTGAATACACAAGGAAGCTATCAGGCAAAGCAGGTTGATTGTAGACTTTGGGAACTCACGAGAATCAGATCTTACGTTTCCCTCCTGTTAGGGAGTTTCTGGTGGCCTAATGGTAAGAACATGTGCTCAATCCCACAGGCACGAGGTTAGAATACACTAGCTGCTCAGTGGGAGATTTACTGTCTCTGAAAACCCAATGGAGGGTCAGCTATGAGGTAGTTCCGACTTGATGACGCCCAACAATAACAATCACCTCCTGTTAACACTCTTATTAGCCATTGAACTTCTCTGGGTGGTTGCTGTGTGCTGCCACATTGGAATTGACTCATAGCTGATCCTTATGTGAGTTTTCAATGGCTAGAAATGGCACTGAAGAATCTCATTATTGTGTGGAGCAGCTGGTGGATTTGTACCCTGTTCCCTTAGGTTGGCCGGGCGATTCCTGATCCACTGGGTCACATAGTTTTCTTCTCTGATCTGTAGTTTCTTTAAATGTGAAGTTGAGAGAAGGAAAGGGTCTGTTTCCCAGAGTTCCTAGGGGGAGGGAGGGGTAAGTGAGATAAATTACGTAATGTGTACAGTGGCATGATGATAAAGTTACATCATTGAAAAATATTATACTGTTATTTTTAGAAAGGAATACTAGGATTATGTGTTGGACTACTAATCAAAAAGTCAGTGGTTCAAGTCCACAAGCTGTTGTGTGGGAGTAAGATGAACACTGTCCTCCCATAAGATTTTTATCTGCAGAAACCAGCAAAAGGTTGTTATGAGTCAGAACCATCTTGACAGCAGTGAATATGACTGTTGTTATGTGCCATATCTGCAGAAACTGGCAAAACGTTGTTATGAGTCAGAACCATCTTGACAGCACTGAATATGACTGTTGTTGTTATGTGCCATCAAGTTGCTTACGACTCATAGCAACCCTATGTACAACAGCCGTAATCCCTATTCTGTCCTGTGCAAATCTCACTGTCTCCGACACAACTCATTAACCCAGTCACTGTATCAGTCCACTTCATAGAGGGTCTTCCTCTCCTTTGCGGTTCCTCCACCCTCCCAAGCATGATGTCCTTCTCCAAGGATTGATCCATCCTTGCAGCATGTACGTAGTTTGTCGGGTGAAGCCTCAGAATCCTAACCTCCAAGGAGCAACCTGGCTTCATCTTCTCCTGGACGAACTGCCTTTTTCTCCTAGCAGTCCATGGTATATTCAGTACTCCTCTCCAGCACCTCTACAGCTCAAAGGCATCAGCTCTCCTTCTATCATCCCTAGTCATTGTCCAGCTCTCTGATGCATAGCAAGTAATGGCAAAGACCATGGCTTGTATCAGGTGCACCTTAGACTCCAGACTGACATTGTTGCTCCTCAGTACCTTAGAGAGGTCTCTAGAGGATCAAGGACTGCAGCCTTCAATATGGACTGAAGATCAACATCAAGAAAACAAAGATTCTCACCAGTCACTATGATGGATGATGAAGAGATTGAGCTTGTTAACAGCTTCAGTTTGCTTGGCTCTACAATCAACACTCTTGGTACCAGCAGCCAGGAAATTAAAAGACAAGTTGCACTGGGAAAGTCTGCTGTCAGAATATTACCATTAGAAGAAAAAAAAAAGATCTTCTACAATATTTGTCCTTATGGAACTGAGTTAGTTCACTTAGCATAATGCTCTCCAGTTCCTCCCAGTTTAGGTAGTAATTTATAAAATAGTTGCTCCTGCATGTTGTATAGTATTCCATCATATGAATGTACCATAATTTCTCAATCCATTTAATTATGGTTGGACATTTGAGCTGTTCTCATGTTCTTGCAGTGGTGAATAACACTGTTATGAACACTGGTGTACAAGTCTCTGCACTTCAGTTCTCATTTTCTTGGGGTATATTCCAAGCAGTGGAATAACTGGATCTTATGGAATTTCTATGTTCAGCTTTTTGAAGAAGTGACAAACTGCCTTTCAGAGTGGTTGTACCATTTTACAATCCCACCAACAATGTATAAGAGTTCCTATCTCTCCACATCCTTTGTAATATTTCTTACTTGCTGTCCTGTTAAACTTTGCCACTGCTACTGGAATCAGATGGTATCTCATTATAGTTTTGATTTACATCTCTTTAATTGACAGTGATTTTTGAATAAGTACGAGGATCCAAAATGGGAGGCAAGGTCGGAACAGATGGCTGAAGATGAGTGGGGGTGGGGTGGGTGGGCGATAGTCAGAGGATTGTACAATTTAATTGGTGGAGGGAGATGGGGGTGAAGAAAATGAAAATATCTGGTGTGAAAGATAATGTATATGAATTTTAGAAATATATCAGTATAAAATGAAAATCTGAGAAAAAATGAAATGGATAAGAA
>NW_006399812.1:1569265-1573232 GCF_000299155.1 Elephantulus edwardii | reverse complement strand
GTGTGTGTGTGTGTGTGTAAGAGAGAGATAGGAACGGGTCGGGGTATGTGTGTCTGTGTGCACACGTGTGCGAGCATGCATAAGATACAGAGAAAAAAGAGGTGGAGAGTGTGTGTATGTGAGAGATACACACACACACACACACACACATAGAAACATAGAGTGGGCAAGAGAGAGAATGAGTAGAGGGAGAAAAAGAAAATCTGTATGTTCTGTAATTCCTTGCTAGAAGTAACTGAAATATTGTGAGCTTCTGTCTTAGGTTAGCAAAGCCTGGGTGACAAGACTATCTTTATTTAACACTAAGACGTTTTCCCTGAGATTTCATTGCCATGCCACATCTGGCATCAAATTTGCTCTTTCTGTGTATTCAGGGTTTTTTTTCCTCTGAGCCATCAATACAGGTAGTAGAGCCTATTATGTGTGAATTTTTTTTTCAATTAAAGTAGTAAATTTATAAGCAAGCGTAGGAAAAACATGAATGTTTTCACATAGTAAATGTTTAGAATGTCTCATGAAAAAGACCCATTTGAAGCCACAAAGTATTAAATCGCTTGTTTAATTGGGCTGAGCAGTGGAACGCATTATCTCCACGGGATTAACCAGTGTTAGCAGCACCTTTAACATAGATGAAGGGAGTGGTGACGTCGTCTTCTGGGAGTTACACTGCTAACCCCAAAGTGGCACTTGTCAGGTGGTTCAGATACACCAGGTGCTCCATGAGAGGTAGGTGGGCATTGTCTCTCCTCTGACTTACAGCCTCTGAGAACCCTCTGCACAGTCAGCTATGAATCGATTCTGATTTACAGCAATGAGTGAATGCTTTACATGAAAGTGGTGTCTCCCTCTTGCTGCTTCCAAATTCCACTTAATAGTTGTGTATCTGGAAAGGCGTCAGAGTTGACCACTACTGGACAGTCCTCAGTGGTTCTGTTTTGATCCAAACTCAGGCTTCAGAACCATACAGATGCTTTTAAAAATGATTTCGCTAGGACCGGAAACTGACCTGGTACAAGAGCAGCTAGGAATGTTGTTTTCAGAACAAGACAGTTTGAATCTTACTCCAAGATGAGTAATCTTGTGCTTCCCTTGCCCTGTCTGTGAAAAGGTTTATGAGCATGTCTATCTCCTATCATTTTTATGACTATTAAATGACTTAACACTTATAAATAAAATAGCAGCTGACACTTAATATGCACTCAGTAAAATATATAATAGTAATTAATGTTATATTAGTGTACAACAGATCTGTTTGAATTTACCTTTTAATATAATCAACCATAGTTGGTTTGGCACCTCAGAATCCAGAAACTAAGATGAGCTGGGTGCATTTCACTACAATATAAGCTTGACAGGAACAGAGATTTTTGTTCACTTTTGTTTATTTACTGAGGCATCCCCAACTTAGTATACATAGTTGTGCCCTGTGGGATTTTGCTAAATTAGTTCACTTACTGTTTTTATTATATACCCTAAGGTTGGAACTGACCTGTGGCTGACCCTCCAGGGGTTTTCAGAAGCAGTACATCTACGGGCAGAGACTGCCATCTTTCTCCAGTGGAACAGCTGGAGGATTTGAAAGCGTGTCTTTGAGTTGGAAATATAGCTCCTTATCACTCGGTTACCAGAGCTCCCTACTGGACCCTCAGAAATCCCAGCCAAACCATTTTTTGAGAACAGAGAAGCCAGGCACTTCCAACCTTTAATTTATAACTGCTGTTAGAGAAAATAATGGGAACCATATATATTGATGTATATAAACATGGCAAATATAAAATAAATTATGGTGCTGTAGCTGACCTCGGAAATAAAGAGCTAGAGCAGGGGTGGCTCTGGTGAGATGGTGTGGACTTCTTCCTTTTTCCATTTTCCTGAGCAGAAAGAAGCCCTTGCTCTGAGGAAGCATATGTGAGGTTTGTTGTGTTTGTGTTACCAGCAGAAGCTTGTGCCAGATGATGGGAGCTGTAGTAGTGAAAGGATGTGGAGTGAGGAGGAAAGAGAGAAGTGGGGAGATGGAGAGAGAAGCCCAGCTTCAGAGACTTCACATGAATCATGTTTTGAGGACTTAAAGTGGTGTGGAACTCTTAGAGATACCCGTTGACCTCATGGGGTATTAATTCCCCTGAAGTTGCCTTCAATTAAGGGCCAACTGTTACAGCTAGCAGTAACAAGTGATGTGGATTAGCCCTCTCACTGTGCCTGCTACTTTCTGCTTCATCAACCCTGTTTTTGTCATGATTCCTCTTTGAGTTTTTCCATGGTAATGCATTGTTTCATAATTTATGCAAAATAATCCACATATATACAGAGAGCCTTATTTATCTCGTATATACATATCTTTGAAAAACATTGCTGGTTATATAGCCTCTGAGCCCACATAGCCTTTGGCATGGCCTTAATACACAGTAAATTGTTGAACTGTTTTCTGAGTGTCAGGAAGACAAACAGTAGAGAATAGAGAAATGTAGTCATTCAGCTACTTATCTGTGCACGTGCTGATAATTAATAGAGATCAGCTCCTTGGGCTCCCTTGGATATCTGAAAGCCTCTTAGGGAGCATTAGAAATGGAAGGTCTGTAAAGGTCATCTTCTCCAAATGGCCTGTTGGGGTTTGACTTCTGTCCGTGACATCCCCACTAAAGCTCATCCTGTTTGTGGTTAAACTGCGCAGCTAAAGGAGAACCTACAGCCTCCTGGGACATCATCTTTGAATGCCTCTGACCTTCTTTATGCAGACTTACAAATCAATTTTTCTATAAACTGAGCTTTAGTTGTGTCCCCTAAGTAAAACACAGAAAATAAAAAAATATATATTTTGTTTGCCTTTGATTATTAATATCTATTTATTAGGTCTTGAATATTAGTAATATTCATACAGTGTCATGCCACTTGTCTTCATGTAGCCATCAAAGGACATTTAAACGTGAGTCTTCAGAGTGGTCTTTTTGATTCATCATAGCATATCCAGGATGCTCTCTTTACGTGTAATTTGTAGTAAGTAGCTTTGAGGGAATAGGGGAAGGAAAAGAAACCCATCAGCTGCTCCAAGGGACAGAGATGGGCACTCTCCTGCTCTCAGGATTTACAGCCTTGGAAACCCAGAGGAACATTGACTTAACGGCAGTGGTTTTGCTTATTATGAAAAACAGAAGCATCAGTGCAGGGGGCATCTAGATACACATATATGGGCTTGGAGAGTAGAAAAGAGGTTGCAGTATTTAAAATGATGGGTAGAGAACAACTCATTGATAAAGTGATACTTGGCAAGAAGAAGAAACTGGAGAAAGGTCATTTCAGTAGAACACAGCTCGAACAAAAACGTGTCTTTGCCTTGGAATAGCAACAAAACAAGCACCTCAGAATGTAGTGTGCAGAGAGTAGGGAGAAGTGGAATAAGAGGATCCCACATCGTGAGGGCCTTGGAGGCCACAGTAAGGACTTAGGCTTCAATGTTAGTCAGCCACTCAAGGGTTGTGAACAATGGAGTGCCATAATCTGACCTAGCATCAATTTAAGAGTAACTGGTATACTTTCAGCAGCTATTATATATGATTGAAAAACTTGACCCCAACACCCATTGTGGCAGAGTAAAACTGTGCTCTATAGAGTTTTGGTGGTTGATTTTCTCTAGATTATAAAGCCTTTCTTCTCAGATGCTGATGAGCGGACTTGAACCACTAACGTTTCTTTTAGCAGCCCAGGGTTTTGCACTTCTCACAGACTCCTTAGGGTTATTGATTGTTAAAAAAAATATCTTAAGCATTTACCATGCTATTTAATAGTTGTTGGTATGTAATAGTCTGACAACATTCAGTATACAATCTTAAGTGTTTGTTGTCTAGTGGAGAACTTCAGTAGTTTTTTTTTTTAATTATCATTAAATTTTAGTAGTTTTAATGAACATTTACAGAGATTTTGGGTTTTCATTCATTCATTGTTGCGCTCTTTTCTCTACCCTCCTCCCCAG
>NW_006399812.1:1551953-1568285 GCF_000299155.1 Elephantulus edwardii | reverse complement strand
GTGACACTGTCTACTGAAGTGGCCCAGCTTTCCACAGTGGAAGCAATTCTGACCTCCTTTATTACCTTTGGGTGGCACTGTATATGAGTAAGACTTCCCTTTTCGTGACACAGGCCCTAAACTGGCAGCAATAGCTGCCCCAATAATTTTGGGAAGTTCAGTAGTTTTAGTGGATAGAGGTGCCATCATTTCTTTACATAATCCTTTTATTGAGCATTTAAGCAGTTTCCTCTGTTTTCACTATTATAAATTGTTCTGCAATGAGTTGTCATTTTAAGTGTGTAAATGTTTCCTAGGTGGTGTATGTAGTACATAATTTGTCTTGCTACTAACCAAAAGTTCAATGGTTCAAATCCACAAGTGGCTTTGCAAGATGACAAGTAGGATTCTCCTGTAAGGAGTTCTGGCCTTAGAAACTCAGTAGACTTCACTATGAGTAGGAGTTGCCTCTATAGCAGTCGTTATCCCCTCTTACACATGCATACAACACACATACACCGACTCCTTCTGTCTCTCGCCTATGAGAAACTGCGTATACATCTAATTGATAATTCCAAAATGAGCAAAAATTCTCTTTTAAATAAAGATCTATTCAAGTATTTTAAACTTGATCTTTCTGAAATAGAAATAGCTTTCATAATTTCTTAATAATACCTTGTTTGTAATAAATTAATTTTGTTTATTTCTCTCTTCCTTTGTTATTAATGTTACAGATCTAGAGTTAAACTTAAAAGTATTAAACCTTAAAGTAAGGAGAAAGAAGTAGGCAAAAATTTGTCTATCTGGAATTTAGTTTTATGTAAGGCTTTACATATTTGTTTCTTCTCAGCTTGCCAAATATCAACATAATGTATTTGTTAATCCATATGTTCTTTAATATTTTGGTAAGAAAAAGACAAATGTTCTGTAATTATGGAATTATTGTGTAGTTATAGCTAACAATCCTGGAATATGATTCTTTGTGAAACTGAAATTCTTAAATAAAAAATGCTGTATCCTTTCTTCAAGACCTAACTTAAGTCCTACTACCTCTTGCAGTCTGTCAGACCATCAGAGAATTTCCTTCTAAATTCCTGCAGTGTCAGTCGGATGATAGTGCTCTATATTATTGTGCACTTTTGTTTGTATCTGTCTGAGCACCCAAGGACAGAATCCAGATCCTATTTATCTTTGTACCATCATCTTCTAGAATAGAGTCCTATTGGATTTAGTCCTGATTTATTTTGTCCCCTGGTGTCTGGACATTGATTTTTTTTAAATTTTATTTTAATAATTTTGATTAACATTTACAGAGATTTTGGATTTCCTTTCATTCATTGCTGCACTTCTCTCCTCGCCCAGGCCTCCTCCCTGCCCCCGCCCTCCCCAGTTTTCTCCTCTCTTTGAAAAGTAAAAGAAAAACTCCCTCCTTGGTACAAAATCCCCCCTGCACCCCTGCTATCGTCCCAAGTACATTCCACTATGCAATCTTACTTGTGGACTCTTGTGATAACCATAATACGCTCTCATACATCGCTTTTAAATTATTCTCTCCCTCATCTGTTTCAGTGCAGTATAAACAATTCATCCAGTTTTTCTCAGTTTTACCCTAACCCTGATATCAGTCCTATTTTACAGCAGTGGCACCATGCAGTATTTGTCCTTTTGCAACTGAGATATTTCAGTCAGCATAATGTGGACATTGAATTTTTGTACCTAAAAAGTAGGCGGACAAACCTGCTCTCACTGGTTTGACTAATGAGGTAGAGCGGTGATAAAAGAAGCAAAGGCTGGAATAAAACTCAAGCATAGCACAAAATCTCCTCATAGCATATACCATCTCCTCCCTGCTCGCCCCTTCCCCGGAGACTTTTTGAATTTTGTTTGTATCATCATTTTTTTGTTTGTTTCCTGAATTCTTCTGTCACAGTTAATTTCTCTTTTTAAAGATAACAATTGTTGGAAATTAGAAAATCACTCATAATTAATATTCTGGCATATTTGCTTTTCATCCTATTCCCATTTTCTTGTTTATTTGTTGCTTTTATTGATATGAAGAATACTTATTTAAATAATTAAAAATGTAGAAAATGAAATTTAAAAAATCAAATCAAACCTACATATTAAAAAATATATACTTAAGAGATACAGATCATTCCATATAACGTTCTCTCCCTTCACTGGTCCCATGCTCTTTATATGCCTTTGTTTGATGGTTGTATACCACAGCGTTGGAACTGACCCAGAGCTGACCCTCCAGGTTTTTCAGAGGCAGTTAATTGCATAGGATGAGACTGCCCATCCTTCTACTGTGGAGCAGCTGGTGGACTCAAACCACATGCCTTTGGGACTGCAGCACAGCTTCTTGCCACTAGGACACCAGAGCTCTCTTATATGCCTTTAGTTTCCTTACGTTTGGAGCATCTCTTAATTTTACATATATATTTTTTTGTTTATATTTATATGTTGTTTTGTATATGTGTTTATATACATATTTATATATATGTGGTTGTTTATATATTTTTTCCTCATTTAATATGCGTAGGCTGTAGCATAATAACAAGATTTGTTTATTTTTCTTGATAAAGTTAGAAGCCAAACTTTAAAAAATTTATGTTGTTAAAAATTTAAGCTGCATTTTTTTTTGTATCAGTAAGCCATAATAAAAGAAGCGTTTCTATTATGTATTAATTTGAGGACTAGTATACTTCATGTGATGGATTTCAAAAAAAGTAGCTTTAAAACTGGACACACTTTTCTTTTCCTTTTTAAATAAATCTGAGATGACGTGCTGGTTCCTTGCTATAAAATTCTCTTCCAGACCCAAGGTTTTTTTGGTCCTGTTTCTCTACTGTCTCTATGAGCGATACCTCCTTATCTGTGTGATTCAATCATTAAGAATCATGAGAGGGAATAAGGACAGGTCATGCCCTGCCATTTAGGAGTGCAGTTTAGAGGGCACTCCGGTGGCATGGTCTGTAGGGAGTTGCGCCACTAATCACGATGCTGCCCCTCTCTGGTGCTTGACCTCAGGAGAAAGATGTGCAATCTCTCCTTTGACTTAGTTGCAGAAACTCAATGGAGGGTCAGCTGTAAATCAATTATTACTAATTACCAATGAGTTTCAGAGTTATTTTTATTTATTATTATTATTTTTTTAACCTAGAAATACCACATACCACTTTCCTGAGTCCCATTGGCTAGAATTATTCACCTGGTCATAACTAGCTTCAAAGAAAGCTTGGAAGTGTGGTTTTCATGCTGAGCCACCATCTGTCTAGATGCAATTTTTATTTATTTCTTTTTCTAATGCAATTTTTATTTCTAAGAAGACAAGAATAGATACCAGGGAAAAGAAGCAGTCTCTTCCACAAGAACTGTTACTTTGTTGTTGTTGTTGTTGTTGTATGCCATTGACTGAGAACTGATCCATAGTTTACTCTCCAGTGGATTTTCAGAAGCAGTTAATTTCAAGGGAGGAGATTTCCCATCTTTCTCTCACAGAGCAGCTGTTGGATTCAAATTCTATGCCTTTAGGATTGCAGTACAGCTTCCCAAGCCACCAAAGCTCCCTAGCACTGGTTATTTGTTTAAGAGTTTATCTCTCTCAGGACTTTATGAGTCTCTGAAGGGCACAGATTTTTTTAACCCTTCCTCATAGTCTCAATATCTGTTAGTCCCACACTTAAGTATTCTGTAGTTATTTATTGAAGTGGTTTTGAATTTAAAAGATATGCCTTTGAATTTTGGAAAAAATTAGGTTTAGAAATTTAGGAAGTGTTTTAGAAGATCCTAAAACTTTTTGACAGAAAGTGTGCTATTTTTTATAGATACAAAATAATAATTTGCTATTATAGATATATATTACATTATTTTATTTCATATCATATTATTTTTATAATTACCCCTGAAATCAATAATAGCTACAAAGTACATCAATTTGATTGAGAGACGTTATAAATATACTGAGCAATACAGACTTTTGTTATTGGGTATGAAAATGCCTTTGGATAATAAGTGGATTCCTATCTAAATTCATGAGTTCACTTATGACATTTGGGTTAAGCCTGAATTGGATTTATCTTTTTCTGATAAAGTTTCATAAGCTGTGATTTCTCTGGTGATCTTATTTAATTAGATATTAAATAAACTCCTTATCTTTGTACCAACAGGTTTTATGACTGAATTTTTTCCATAACTGTATTTCCTAGATTAAATAGCTAGTACAAGTTAAAAAATAAATTATGTAGTAAACCATGATATATTTAGATTAGAAAGTAAAACATGATCATTCTCTAAATGGAAATTTAAGCTTAATTTTAAAGACTAGAGATTGGTAAGATATTAATATATATCTCCCAGTAAAAACAAATTTACTTGTCTTTTCCAGGGACTAGTGGTTTGTGTCCCTTCTCACTCCTGTTTTTACCCCTGCTCCCCTAGAAATTGATTGTGCTTCTTGAATGGAAGAGTTCATTTACACTGTAAAAACTGGAACATTTTGTGATAAGGTTCTGAAGGTTCTAATTAAAAATTTGGGTTTTCTTTAAAAAAAACACACTAAACATCCCAGTAAATTTCTCTTTCACCAGCATAATTATGTTCTCACTCAGTTTTGTTTTCCCCAGATGCTAGAAAGGAGAGGAGAAACTTTTGACCTTATGAGTGTTGAACATCAAAGATTAATGTAATCTGCTGTTTTAATAAAAGAAACAGCACAGAGATTGATCTGGAACGACTACCAAACTGGGTAAAAAAGGTTCTGAGTTGCTTGCAGTAGTAAGATCCAAATAAAACAAAGATCAACAATTGTCAGATTGTTTCTAATGTTTGTAAAATATTTAAATCACACCCTGCTCCCCATCATGTTCTCTTCTGTTTTCCTAGAACAGGATAAAGTTTTAGAGAAGGCATTTAAAAATAATTTTTATTTCATCAAATTTGAAGAAAGATAGATGATTTTTACCTTTCTATATGAGTCCCTTCTCTGATGACTATGTAGAGATCAGTGAGCAGGATAACAGCTCTCTGGTGGCCTGTTGTTGCTGTTGTGTGGCGTCGAGTCGACTGTGACTCAAAGCAACAGTGAGCAAAGGGCCTGAACAATGGCTCTGTCCTCAGCCAACCTCACCATCTCTGACATATCTAACCTGTTGCCAAATAACTGTGTCAGTTGATCTCATCCAGGGTCTTCCTCTCCTGCACTCACCTCCACCCTTCCAAGCATGGTGTTCTTCTCTAAAGACTGGTGCCTTCTGGCAACATGCCCAAAGTGTGTGAGACAGAGCCTCAACATCCTTGCTTCCAGGGAGCAAACTGATTTTATCTTCTCCAGGACAATGAAGCCCATAGTATGTTCAGTACTCTTCTCTAGCACCGTAATTCAACAGCATTGATTCTTCTTATGTCATCCAAGTAATTGTCCAATTCTTAGATGCGTAGTATGAAAATGAGAAGATCATGGCCTGGATCAGGTGCACCGTAGACTATAGACTGACATTGCAGTGATTTTTTAGCACTCTAGAGAGGTCCCTGAGAACAGATTTTCCAAAAGCAACTTGTCTTTTTATTTCTTGCCTGTAGGTGCTAAGAATGTTGATTATGGATCCAAGCAAGATGAAATCATTAATAATGTCAGTCTTTTATCCATCTATCATGATTCTACCTATTGGCCCAATTGTGAGGATTTTATTTTCTTGATGTTGAGGTGCAATCCATATTGAAGGATGCAGCCCTTGATCTTTTGCAGTAAACACTTCACGTCATCCTCAGTTTTGATGAGCAAGGTTGTAAATACAGATTGTTGGTGAGTCTTCCTCTAATCCTAATGCCATATTATTTTTCATAAAGTCCAGCCTCCTGAATGATCTTTTCCAAATATCAATTGGGAAAGGATGGAGAAAGAATTCATCCTTGACACATTCTTTTCTTGATTTTGAACCATATAGCGTTTCCCTGTTGTTTTTGGACAACAGCTGCTCAATCTAGTATAGATTTCACATGGACACAATCAAGTGTTCTGGGATTCCCATTCTTCTCAAGGTTAGCCACAGTTTGTTGTGATCCACACAAATACCTTTGTATCGTCGATAACCTTCTGGTACTCTCAGCCATGATCTATCTGACATGGACAGTGACCTCCCTAGTGTCACGGCCTCATCTGAACCCAGCTTGTATTTTTGGCTGTTCTCTATTGGTGAACTCTTCTAGTTGTTTTTTGCATAATGGTTAGCAAGATTTTGCTTGCATAGTGATATTGTTTGATAATTTTCACATTTTGTTGGATAATCTGTTTTGGAAATGGGAATAAATATGGGTCTCTTCCAGTCAAGACAAAGGCATGTGGTTTGAATCTACAAACTGCTGTGTGAGAGAAAGATAGGCTGCACCCCCAGTGGTCCCCCCTCTTTACTCCTCCACCCCTCAGTGATATTAACTGCCTCTGAAAACCCGCTGATGGGTCAGCTATGCGTCTGTTCTGACCTGAGGATACATAACAACCGCAATATGAATCCTTTTTCATTCCTACATGAAGTGAAGACTATATAGCTTAAATATTTACATAAAAGTTGGTCTAGTTAGAGTTGATCTAAGTTTCTGATTTAGTTTTCTGACATGTACAAAAATTGGTATCTTCAGTGATCTTGATGGTTAATAACAGCCACGTTACAATCTCCTTTTCTCTAACTGCTTCCTGGTTATTTTCATTGTAGTGATTTAAACTCAGGTGACTACAAGAAGTTGTATCATGTTCTCAATATCATGAATATTGATGTCTTAAAATCAAAGTTGGATTCTTCTTAATCCGTACTGTATCTTATTTACCTATCTTTTCAAGAGTCAGTTATTTTGAGAGCTTAAAAAAGGCTTTCATTAAAGATAATAAATTTTAAAAAATACTGATTGCTGGTTTCTGCTTCTACCACACTGAGATATAAGGAGGTAGATAACCATCTGGGGATGAAAAAGTATCCTCAGTTAACTCTTGACACCAGAAGAAATTCTAGATAAAAGAAAATTTTAAATGTTATATATTAGATTATAAAAATTAAGAATGAGACATTTTAAGCAAGAGGCAAAGGGGAAAGGTAATAAACATGAAAGAGCTAATTTTGTTTGCAGTACCCCCCCCATAAACTAATAAAAGAGCAATAACAATAGAGAAGGGGAAAACAAACAAGGTTAAGTTGAGATGACCTTGTCTGCAGGGGGCTGGCAAAGGGCCTGGCAATGTTTCACTCACTTCTGGATGGTCTTACCAAGAGTCAGAATGGTTCAATGATAATTAAGAGCAGCAAATGCCTTCTTCTGACCCTCTGTCCGAATTCAGTCTCCCATTCCCTTTGTAAATTAACTACCTTTTAAAAAAAAAAAAAGGAGGGAGTTCTGGTGGCCTAGTGGCAAGAAGCTGCAGTGTAATCCCAGAGGAACAGGGTTCAAATCCACCAGATGCTTTGCTGGAGAAGGAGGGACAATCTCCTCCTGTACCAGTCAGATACGATTTGACGGTACACACACAAAATTTAAAAAAAGGGGGAAAAGTCTCATTTTTTTCAAATCCTTCCTTTTAAAACGTGTGTTTTTATAAGGGCTCATCTGCCTTTTTTCATGCCCATCTAGTCTATTTCTCTTAAATAAAGCCTGAATAGCATTTTCAGGTTGACCTTTCTAAAACCTTAGCTTTACCTCTTTTTCCACCTCTGAAAGGACCTTTAAAATAATAAAAAAAGCACAAATGAACATAAAACCTCCCAAACTGTGAGGCCATCTCTCCCTGTAGGATATGTTGTTGTCGTTGGTGTGTGGTCGACTTGGAACCGACTCATAGCTGACCCTCCATCGATGGTTTGGAGCCTCGATTGCACAGGAGGAGATTGCCAGTCCTCCTGTGGATCGGATCATCGGGTGAATTGAACTGTGTGCCTTTTGGGATTGGAGTGTAAATTATACATTTTTCTTTAAAGATTATTTAATCGGATAATTCTTGAGTCTTTTTCTCCTTCACTGAAGAAATTAGTAAATCTTATTAGATCTAGTAAAGATCCATATTATATGTTAAAGTGTTTAAGGATGTCAAAATTAAGTCAATTGAAAGCATTATATACAATTTTAGCCATGGGCCCTGGAATCTTCCTTGTGCTCAGTTCTGACAGTTCTCTTTTCTCAGTGCCCTCTGTAAGAACTATGCTTTTCTCGTGATGTGCACTTTGCTACTGTTTGTTAAACATAACTGTTAGGTGCCACCGAGTTGAACCAGCTCACAGCTCACCCTCCAGTGGGTTTTCAGAGAGAGTAAATCACAAGGGAAAAGATCGTCGTCCATCTTTCTGCCACAGAGTGACTGGCAGATTCAAACCTTTGGGTTACCAGTGCAGCTCCTTTTCCACTAGGTCACTAGAGCTATTTGTTGAATAGGTAGGCAGAATACGACTGTAGTTGATCTAAGATACTGCTTTCCTAAACCCCAGAATAAGCAACAACAATAACAAAAAACCCCAACAAACTCAAACCCACATCCACTCCCACTGAGTCAGTTCTTACTCTGCCACCCCATAGAACAGAGTAGAGTTGCTCCTCCATAGGATTTCTGAGGCCATAAATCCTTTTTTGAAAATAAGATTTTAATTGTGATTTTAATGAACGTTTACAGAGCAATGAGATTTTCATTCATTCATTGTTGTACATTTTACCCCCTCTCTCCCCCCACCAGTTCACTTAAAAAAATACTCAAGCATTGTTACACCTTTACCTCCTGCATCCCCAGTTCTCTTTGCAATGCTATACCTCTTATTCTGGATCTTTAAGGAAGCTGAGTGCCTCATATTTCTCCTGTGGCATGGCTGGTGTATTTGAACCTACACCCTTTCACTTACCAGTCCAGTATTTAATCCATTGTGCCTCCAGGCGAATTATAAGCATGTTACCATGAAGTATAATTCAACTACATTAAGAGAAGAAAGCTGATTGTGTTTACTACTCTCAAAGCAATTAAAATGAAAAAGAAAATATGTGAAAGCAGCAAAATGCTTTTTCTGAATGGTTTCATTTATTCAAGTGCATCATCTGGTTTTTACCTTGTGTTCGCAAATGTATTAAAAAGAAGTAAAATTAAGGAAGCAACATATTTTGAAATAATTTCCACCCTTTTCCAGTAAGATTTAAAAATGAAATGTCTTGATTGAAATTCAGATGGTTCACAGACTTTTTTCTAAAAACCGCAGACCCGAGTTCCTGATCCTTTCATTGTATTTATCATTATTGGCTAGATGCAAATGAGACTAACTTATTTTAAGGCTTTGGTCAATGTTTGTAATGTCCCTAATCTTAGGTGTGTTTAATTTTACTCTATTCTGTCACAGAAGTATTTTGATTGCTTTATATTATACACTGGTTGCCAGCATTAGAAATTTTGAATGATCATAATGCTAATTAATTGTATATTGAAATGTTGGTTTTCTCCTAGATTCTATGCTCATTTTTGCCCTGAAAGAATTTTGCCTATTCCAATGACTTCATTTACCACCTATTTTATTATAATGGGAATCTCTAGCCCTGACCTTCTTCCAGGTTCAGGAATTGCTCCATGCTACATATGTCCAAATGGTTTTACAGACATTGAGCTCTGATGGCCTAGTGGTAAGGAGCTGCACTGCCAACCTAGAGGCACTTGGTTCGAACCCACCAGCTGCTCAGTGGGAACAGGTTGACTAGTCTCCTCCTTTGTGATTTACTGCTTCTGAAAACCCACTGGAGGGACAGCAATGAGTTAGTTACAACTTGTTACATGACAACACATACCTAAAATGGTCAACTCTGAATGCATAGGCTTTTCTGCAAAGCAAGTTTCTTCTCCTGACTGCCATATCTTCATTAATGGATATCAATGGATGCCTTCCATCCTGTTTATAAGCTAGAAATGTTTGGGTCATTGTCATTTTCTTTGCTTCCATAAGTCTACTTCTATTACTAATTTTATTTTTTTTAAAAAAATGTCTTTAGATTCCTCTCCTCTGTCTTACTGCTTTGTAGCCATTGAGCTCTTCCAAATTTACTTGAGTATTCACATCACTATCAGACTTAGGCTCCCAACAAATACTGTTTTCTGTCATAATACATAAGTTACAAATAGATCTGATCATGTTACATTCGTGCTCCAGTATTTCCCTTTGTGTGATGGCTTTCCATACTCCCCATTTGTCTTCTGCAGAACATGGCCTTTAGGGATGGTCATAGTTCTTTAAAATGATGTTCAAATAAACTGTGTTCTTATTTTCCTATTTCTTAGTCCATTTTAATACCATATGTATATGTATCCTAACGGGGTATAAAATGCACTACATACAAATATCTTCAACACAGTATTAGCAAATCAAGATCAGGAGCTTTCCCTCCCTTTTTCGCTAATTTTTGTTGGTTTGCATACAATAATTCATAATTCATAATATAATGATTGTTTCGTTTATGTACCTTGTGTCTTATACAATCTTTCTGTTACATTGTGTTTTCTACTATCATCCATGTACATATTTTATATAATGGATTACTATTGATCTATGCCTATTATTACCCCGGTTCCTTTAGTCCCCACTGAATCTTTCCTAGTCCTTCACCCACTCCCTCCACCCCTCATCTACAACAGCAGAAACATTTAAAGCGCTATAGACTATGACCAAATGGAATCCCAGCGAATAAAAGTGATTGAATAATTAAGTTCAAATCTATGTAAAAACACCATTTTTTAGAATGAAGAGATAAAAATTGACACCATAATGTCAATAATATAGAAAAGGAGTTTGCCAAGATACAATACTCTTTCATCATAAATCCATGCCTGTTACCATCGTAACAAGCCAGCATCACTGCATGTGAAGACCGAGCCTAGTTTTTAGCTCTGTTGGATAACATTGACTAGTGCTGTGTTTCATTGTGCTAGATATGTGTTCTAGAGGGATGCCACTTGTAAATGTGAACACCAAAGTGATGAAACAAAGCATATAGATAAGATTATTTTTTCCCCATCTTTTCTGTTCAATTCAATGGCCACAACATGAATTACTCTGTAGGATCCAGATAAAGACCAGAACCACTTACAATCTAGTCGATCCTAACTCATTGATACATCACAAGATAGCTCAGCCTTTGCCACTCTGTTGAAATACATGAACAAACAGAATGAGAGAGGTCAAAGAGGCCCTCCTCTTTGGGTAAGGAAAGTCTCTTTATGCCTTTGACCCCTGGTTCATGCATTTACGGTCACCAGTTAAGAAGAGCAGCTGGGAAGCCACTTAAAGTTAGGTGTATGTGATTATATTTGTAACTGTCAGCCTTTTAGTTCAGCAAAATCCTAAACTGTTAAACTGATGACAGAGTGTGGAGAACACTTTGTACATGTATTATCACCATCATCATTGTCAATCACCACCTCTTAGGATGTTTACTTTCCTGGCACTGTTATATCTTAATATTTTCATATAGCAGAATTTCAGCTTCTGGAAGTGTAGCCCTGGTTTAAAACTCCAGAGTTTAATCTACAGTTAAACATGACTAAGTTACTCATTGGCTATTTTGCTGGTTCCAGCATTTTGAATTCACTTTTTTTTTGCTTTAAAACATTTTTAAATTTATTTGTATACAATCATTCATATACATTGTTTCTTTCATTTACATTGTGTTCCATACTGATTCACATGTATATAATAATTTGTATACATTTTTTTATTCATATGCATGTTGTTTTATATACTTATTTCTACATATTGTGTTTTACGTATTACTATTGATCTATGACTCATATCTCCCCATCTCATCCACTTTTAAGTATCTAGCCACTTAGAAAATACTAGTTCTACCTGAGTAGGCATTACTTTCTATTTTCTATTTTTGTAGTAACTTGTTTTCAGGTAGTCATCTTTACAATATTTTTAGATAAAAAAGTAATAATACATTTTTAGAAATGTGCCGAGAACCCCCTTTTCCTGAAAATTACAGCTTTAAAATTCCTTCTTTACATTATGAGTAGTGATAATGCAGTAACAATAAAAATTTATTTAACCTTTACACCTTTTGGGAGGAGAACCAATTTAAAGTCCTAAGGCACTACCAATATTGTGTTATTTAAATTTAAGTACCAAGACTCAATAAAAATAGTTAAGAAAGGATTCTCACGATTTCAGTAGAGTTTCTAAACACTTGATACATTGAGTTACATTCAGAGATGTGGTTAGAATTGGGCAAGTGTGTATGGCTAACTGGCTGACTTTGCAACAGATGAAATACAGTGCATGCTTTGTTTGTGTGTGTTTACTTGTAAATCTATTCAGAACATTTCCATTTCTACAAGCTTCCCATGGACAATTAAATGGCATTACTTATGCTCACCATTAGCCATACAAGTAGGGAATTTTGTGTTGCCAACCCAAAGGCAGGCAGTTCAAATACACCAGCTAACTTTGAAGGAAGAAGATGGAGAGTCTCCCCCCTTGTGATTTACAGCCTCTGAAAACCCTCTGAGGGTCAGCCATGAGTTGATTCCCACTTGAAGACACAGAAGAACAAGTATAGTTTATGTCGTGAAACCTGTGGGAGTCAGAACCTGCACTTACCCTGTGTTTCTGGTCTCACAAGCTTTCATCCATCTTTGGACAGGGTGCAGGCTCAGCACTTTTCTTTTTCTCATTTTGGTGAAAAATGTTTGCATTTTCCTTAAGGTTCCAGGCTGCTATAAGTTCCACCTTTCATAGATTTTACTGTGTATAGAATTGTGACCCTAAGCATACAGTTTGAACAGTTATCACAACTGAATATCTCTGTGTGACTATCGTTCTGGTTAAGCAATAAAGAAACAAACAAATAACTTTTTAAAAAACGCCACACTGCTATTGAGTCAATCCCATGGTGACCTTCCAATTAAGGGTTTTAATCTTTATGGGAAGAGACTGCCCATCTTCCTTCCATGGAGTGATCATTTGAACTGCCAGCCTTTCACTTAGAAGCCCAACAGGTTAGGTTAAATAATGAAGTACTGCTAATCTGCGAGAGGCTTGTGACCCTCTCACCTACCCAAGAGTGACCACTGCCCTCAGTTCTAACTACAAGATTATTTTTGTTCCTTTTGGTACTGTTATTGGTTTCTTTTGTTCAGCTTTACATATATAAGACCCGTATTGTTGTATGGATTAAGAGCGAGATTCTGTGCTGTTAATTTATCTTTACCTATCATTTTTTATTACCATCTTTCATTTCATTAATTTTATTTCTCTGATTTAACTCCACACCAATTTACCTTTAAAAAGGTCACATGCTATTCCTTTTACTGCATGTGCCATGCAACCTTTTAAAACATGGATAAATGAGGCGGCAATAAATTCAGCAAATTTTATGAGGAAAAGAAACTAACAGCACATTTTCATTATTTGAAAGAGGTCACATTCGTGGCAGTCCATTGCAGTTCTGAATATGAAAAAAAAAACCCAAAAAACAAAGGGAATTTGAAAGGATGCCAAAATAAATCCAGCCTCAGGATGGTCACAGAAATATAGTTGTGCCTATCTTAAAGCCAAAAAGGTAAATTTGGTTTGGTGTACCCAGTGCAACATTTTCAGTATGTAAATGCCACACATCTGTGTATTTATTTTGCTGCAGACATAACCAGCGAGAGTTTAGTGATGAAATCTGTTCTTAATTATGAGAGCAGCTGTTGGAGTGGTAGCCATCACCCCCCTCTCCTCCTGATGTGAATTTGCCTGATTTACTCATTTTTGTCTGCATTTTTCAGGTTTGCTAGTGCAGAAAGGGAGCCCTTTGTGAGAGGCTGCAATTTGTTTTCTGTATGAGAGCCAGTGCAAATTGACTAAATCTGCACCGCAGGGTGGTTTTATCCATCCTCCTCACACGCTGCAAGCTGTCCTACCTTTGCTCAGCACCAGAGACCTATAAAACCAACGGACAAATGAGGGGGGTGTGAAGTGTTCTGGCGAGAATCTTGGGCTGCCAGCAGTTCATGTAAATGAACTATGTCCTTCTGAGGCGGGTGGTGGGCATATTTGCACTAGACAGAGCTGGAACAGATGGTGTCAACATACTATTTTGTTTTTAGGCTTGTAGATATATTAATATTTCCCTTTTCTGTTATTTTTACATCTGTAGAGTTGGAACTCCCTTACCATCATGTCGGGTAACCAAACGACGATTAATGCTTTTGGATGATCTTTTGGGTTAGTTCTCAAGTAAATCTTAAGATTTACCATGAGGGACTGTGTTTCTTTTCTCTAGTTATTTCATGAGTTAAAATCAGCAGGTTACTTTCGTTTTGTCACTTATTTCAAGGCACACTTAAATATGAACTTGGGACTGAAATGAAAGTGGGAGATAAATAAATAAGACTTTTTTTTCATTGTTAAAAATTTTCCACTCAATGGGGGAAGGGAGGAAAAAAATTTCTAATCAGGACACAATTTAAAAGTTTCATTCTTTCTTTTCATATATGTATATAAATCCACACAAAACACCACAATGGATTGTTCATTAAGAGTTTGATGCCCATCTATACATTTTTAGATACATTTGTTCCTTCATGTTATTTCAGCTTTCACCTCAATCATTTTTACACTTGAAGGTTGACTTTTTAAAGCTTGACATTTTTAATTCTAATTGCAATTGCATTACATTGTAAAATTGGGGAGGAGGGAAGAGAAAGAGACAAAAGCAAAATGGCAAAACCAAAGCTTAATCTTCTGGGAGGAAAACTTATATTTTATTTTCTATGAAAGACCAAAAAGCTTTTCTCTCTCATGCTTGAAAACCAGTGTTATATGGCAAATCTTTTTTGAATTGTAATACACTGCTATTATGATGGCTTTCCTTTGGAATTAGTAAAGTTGTAATTACTGTTGATTAAATTAATGCTGGTGTACTGCTGACACTTTTGGAGCTCTGTGATGTCACTGCTGGAAAACACTTTGGAGTTTCAGGCCTTTCCACCTTCTGAAAGACTAATTCCCAAGGCGACATTATGCCCTTTCTTATTTTAATTAAACTCAGACCCAAGCATAACCATTATCTGAGTAATTCAGTCATTTTAAAACTTCCTTTTTACCCCAAGAATTCAGGACAAAGTGACTTTTTCGCACCTTAATTGCTCAGATAATTGTGTTTTTAACTTTGGGCCCTTCTGAACCCCAGAGATAAAGGAAATGGATCCTGTTACTCTGTAGCCTCTCAGGATTCAACATTGTTATTGCTATAGTCTTTGCAGTTGTGTGCTATGCATCGGAGAGCTGGACAGTGACTAGCGATTATAGAAAGAGAATTGATGCCTTTGAACTGTGGTGCTGAAGAAGAGTGTTGAATATACCATGGACTGTTAAGAGAACAAACAGGTTCGTCCTGGAGAGGGTGAAGCCGGGCTGCTCCTTGGAGACAAGGAGGGCTGCTCCTTGGACGCAAGGATTCTGAAGCTTTGTCTGACATACCTTGGACATGTTGTAAGGAGGGACAGGTCCTTGGAGAGGGACATCATGCTTGGGAGGGTGGAGGGACAGTGTAGGAGAGGAAGACCCTCTATAAGGTAGATTGATTCAGTGACTGGGGTAATGTGGGGTAGGTGTATCGGAGATAATGAGATTGGCACAGGATAGGGCAGAGTTTAGAGCTGTTGTAGGCGACTCAATGGCACATAACAACAACAACAACAACAACAACAACAACAATAGCTGTGAGGATCCAGGGAGATAATGACCACGATTCACTGAAAAACAGTTTACAAGTAATTAAAAAAATATATAATACTGTCATCTTGGATTACGGTAGAAACAAAACTCATTGCCTTGAGTAGGGATTGATTCCGAGCTGACCCTCTGTTGGTTCTAGATTGCATAGGAGGAGATTTTCAGTCTTTCTTTCATCCCAGAGCTGCTGGTAGATTTGAACCACCAGAGAAGTGTGGTCTTTGGGCAAGCAACTAACTCCCTGCCTGCTAGGTCATCAGTGCATCCTGAGGGGGAAAAAACAAGATGAGAAAGATATACAAGGCTACACTGTATATGTTTTGTGTTTTTTTTTTTTAAGTTGTCAGACATGAGCAAAGGTACCAGATGAACTGTCGCCTTCATTCAGCCTCACTGCTTAAGGTATGGAGACATTTGGTGATTGATGGCTTGTTGTGGCTTCTCTTTTCAAGTAAAAGTGTGGAGAAGATTAAGCATAACTTTTTGTTAGCTGGCCCAGAGTTAATTTACAATAATGTACGTAGTAGGTACAGCATCATTGTGTTTCATTCTTTTGTATATGGACTCCTAGGGCTTTCCTCTTGGTCAATTTCCATGTGATGACTTCACGGACTCCTTTTCAGACACA
>NW_006399812.1:1537236-1551853 GCF_000299155.1 Elephantulus edwardii | reverse complement strand
ACACACACACACACACACACACACACACACACACACACACACACACACCCTTTCCTGACTGTGCTGATAGTGGAGGGCACTGTTTCAGGAGTAGAACTCAGGTCTCTCTTATGGAAAACAAAAATTCTACCACTGAGCCACCTGGTAAAGCCTAACTTAGATTTCATCTCTCTCTAATCTCTTATGATTAGAGTCTAAACAACTATAGACGAGATGATAATCCTTTAAGTAGATGTGATTTTTGTCTTTATAGAAACTATCTGTGTATTATCCCTCTTGTGTCTCCTTGGGTACTTGAAATACAAATCAATGCTATCAGTTGTGACAAATGATTTCCTGTCCCTCAGGGCAGTTACACATATGTGGCCATTACCTGGTAATTGGAGGTCAGTGAACACAGTCCCTCTACTGCTGACCATCTTCCTGTTTGGGTTTTGAAATGCCCTCTCCCCAGTGCTTTCTGTCTTCTCTCCTCATTTTGTAGCTCTATTGATTGCTTGGTTTTCAGTTTCATTTTGAATTAAACATACTCTGTTTAAAGTTTTCTGTGAATGCCTTGTCTGTGGAATATCCTGTATCTCTAGTGTGAGGGGTGTTGGAACATTAGACCTGGATAGTCATAAGGACTGTGTCCAGGAGTTAACATGCCAGAATGAGACCAAGACATCTCCACAGCTCAAGGGGTTATCTGTGGTTGCACAAGCTGGGTTGGATTTTTCTGTTATGTTTATAATACATTCTTGTGTCACTTTAGAGCTCCAAACGGAGCCCCAGAAGATGCTTGTTTGGCTCCAGACTGCCCAGCCTTGTCTGTGTGTGGCTTCTGGTTTGAGAACGAATATTGTATCAGCTTTATATCCTTGAGGCCTTGCTGGACCCTGACATGGTCAGCAGCTCAACAACCACAGAAAGTGCATAAGACCTTGTTTCATTGAGCATTCCTCTTTTCCACTTTGCAGATGTTTGTTTTCTTTCTTTTAAAATGTATTTAAATTTTTCATGTATATTTAATTTACTTTGAGCAAGTCTGTTGGTGTCGTTTCTCCAACAGCATGAGTTCACTTCTTGCCTCACATTTGGGTAATTTTAAAATAGTTTTGTTTGTTTGTTTTATTTTATATGGATTTATTTACAAAGTTTAAGTACATTGTTTTTCACAAAAAAATCCTTCCCATTTCCTTCACACACTGCTCACCATCAAATCATGCAACCCTATGATTATCCATCCCCCGCCCGCCCATCCTCACCCCTCTGCTTCCACCCTCCCCCCTTGGATCCTCATACTCATTCTGTGATAATCATTTTATACAGTGTTCGTCTTTGTGGGACTGAGTTAGTTTTCTCAGTGTAATGGTTCACTCAACATAAATACGCTATTGTTTACTTAATACCAAATAATATAGTCTAAACATAAATTTTATATTTGTCAGGAAACCAAAATAATTCCTGTTACTAGTTTTATTGTCATTTTTCTTAACCCAATTTGTAATATCTCTGACTCATGCCTGTCCTGGTGTTTTTATTTTTCCTGTAATTGGTGGTTGGAGTCTCTCATTGTCAAAAGATTCCTGTGATTCTGTGTTTTAGGGAGGCCACAGTGTACAAGTTCAGACTATAAGATGTTAGTAATTATTCTAAGTCGAGGAATTTCTAGTGGTGCCTCTGAGTTAATATGAGAGTTTTTGTGGCCACAATTTCATATGCAGTTGGGTTTTTAACATTTTAAATGTTAAGATATTTTAGCCCCAAATTTAAAGACAACTGCCCAGTGGAGGGAAGATCTGCAGACAGACTGTTCATGGCTATAAAGGACTCTAAAAAAAACAACAAAACAAAAACAGAATAAACAAGCAAATAAACAACAGCAGTAACAACAAAATACTGGAAAAGAAAACAGAGGAGCTGAGCATACAGTTCGCAAAGGAAGATCTCCAACTGCCCACAGCACATATGAGGAAAATGAACATCGAGTAAACAACACAGATGGAAATACCAGTGATTAAAACACCATACTCAGTGCCATCAAGTTGATTAAACTCTCAGCAGTCCCATCAGTTTTGCAAGGCTGCTAGTCTTTTCAGGAGGAAATGGGCTGCCACAATGCCAACCTTTTAGCTAACAGCCCAGTACATTACACACCATGCCACCAGAGTTCCTTTTGAAATACCATGTTTCCTATCAAGTTGATAAAAACTTCTCCAGATTTCGTGGCACAACTTGGTGAGCACGTCCAGGACAGCATCTGTTAACTGAAATATGTCAATTGTCTGTGACTTATAGCGAATCTTGAATCATAGCGGATCTGAATCTTACCCTGTGTGCTATCCTCTTTGTCTCTGATATAGTTGGACTCATTTTTACAATTAACTTGTGTGTCCATCTGCTGACACTCCTCCTTTCCAAGCATGATGTCCTTTCCAAGGATGGGCCCAACTGACTGCCTCCAAGGAGCACCCTGGTTGCACTTTCTCTTAGGGTTATTTGTTCATGGGGTAGTCAGTACTCTTCATAAGTTGCATTGCTAAGCAAGAGGCCTTATAATTCTAACGGTAGAATCCACCAGCCTGCAAAGAGAAAGTGTCTCTGAGAGTCAGACAGACAGATTCAGCCCTGGTTATTCACTAGCCTGTGCCAAGAAATTTGAAGATAGCTACTGGGCCAACTGACTTTAAGAGATACATATGTGCTGCCTTTAAAAAAATAAATAAGAGCCAACAGAATGTGGGAATTACTGAACAATATCATTACTGTCATATGCAAATAAAATTTTGGTGAAGTTCATTTAAAAATAGTGGGAATAGTACATTGACAGGGAACTTCCAGATATTCAAGCTGGATTCAGAAGAAGCTGTCGAATAAAGAGTATTATTACTGATGTTATATGGATCTTGCCTGAAATCAGAAAATACGAAAATGGTGGTTACTTGTATTTTACTGACTATATGAAGACTTCTGACTATGTGGACCATAACAAATTTTGGGTAACATTCAGAAGAACAGAAGCCCAGGACTCTTGATTGTGCTCATGCTACACTTAGAGCAAGAAACATTCATCTGAACAAAACAGGGGAAAACTGCATGGTTTAAAATCACCAAAGGTGTACATCAGGGGTGTATCCTTTCTCCAGCTCCTTTTAATCTGTATGCTGAGCTGTATTCCAGAGGCTGGACTACATGAAGGAGAAGTTGACATCATAATTAGAGGAAGACTCATAATCAACCTGCCTTATACAGATGATATACCTTATAGAAAGTGAGGAGGACCTGAAGCACTTGCTCTAGAACCACAAAGACTACATACAACCTTCAGTATGGATTACATTGGAACATCTAGGAAATAAAGCCTCTCACCTGTACCAAGAAGTGACACCATGATAGATGGAGAAAAGATTGAACTTGTCAATGATTTAATCTTACTTGGACCCACACTCAACACCCATTATAGTTGTAATTCCAAACATGTGCTGTATTGAGAAGATCTGTCATGGACCTCTCCAAAGTGCTAAAGAGCAAGTCTGTCAGTTTCAAGACTAACGCCTGGCCACTTGAAGCCATAATATTTTCCCTGGCTTCCTATACATCTGAAATTTGTATGGTGAATAAGGATGACCAAAGAAGAATAGATGCCTTTGAATTATGTTGTTGGAGAAGAGTATAAATGTGTCTGTCTGTCTTGGGGTAAATGCAACCAAGGTGTTCCTTAGAGGCAAGGATGTCTCACATACTTAGGATGTGTTATCAGGAGGGTCTAGTCCTTAGAAAAAAACTTCATGCTGAGAAAGGTGGAGGGTCAGAGCAAGAAAGGAAGATCTTGAACAAGATAGATTGAAACAGTGACTATAACAATGGATTGGAACATACTGGAGGTTATGAGGATGGTGCAGCATAGTAGAGATATGATGCAGAGCTGCTGTTCTTTGAGTTGTAGTTGACTCCATGGCCCAGAACAACAAGTGTAGGAATCAACTTGCTAGCATTGAATGAGTGAGTGAGCTACTAAAGAAAAGGCTTGAAACTTTCCCTTGATTTAAAAACTACTTGCAGTGAGTGAAGTTGATGGTGTTAAAGAATTTTTGTTGGGTAGAAGGATTGGTTCAATAGTTTTAAAAATGAGGGGAAATTTATATAGCATTTAAGGGATTTGTTGGTAAATGGGACATTTGTACTTCATGCTGCCTTCTTTGACGAGGAAACTCATGGTATGCCACAGTTTTTCCTCATATAAAATTGATATGGACAGAAGACAAGTGATACAAAAGCTAGATACCCAGGGAGTGCTAAATAAGAAGAAAATAGTCACATTTTTAAGACCAACCAACGTGGCTTTAAAGTAACCAGGAAAAGAAAAGCAATTATAACAGACTGAATGCTTTTATAGCTTGTGTCTGAAATTCATTTGAAATCTCAAAATCACCACATTTTGGGAAGGAGAAATCAGTACCTTTTTCAATGCCGTTCTGGTAGGATTGTTTCTGAACTGTGCCCCCCATCCCTAATTGCCACCTTCTGCGTAGTCCCGCCAAAGTATCATTGTATCTGTAGAGGAAAGAGAACATTGATGTTGTGAATGTGATGACTCCCTGTGTCTTCCCTTCTGGCACAAGGACCAAGCATAGCAGACAGCACTTGACGTGAGCTTGGTAAACAGGCAGAGGATTGACAAATGGCATAATATTTTATTTCCACAAGTGATATTACTACCAAGACAACATAAAACAAAATCCTCTTTCAGCTCAAGCAGTAGCTAAGGCTGAGTGGCATGTTGTAAAGGTAATGATGCTATACCCCCGAGAACTCCAAAGTCAGGAGTTTTCACATCAAAAAATTGCCTAGAAACGTATATTTCATTAAGGGCCCGTGGTTCTGGTAAGTCATGTAGTTTAAAACCACTTATCATGAGGAATGCAGACACTAAGAAGCTCAGTGCTGTATTTACTTTTCTACATCACTTCCGTATTGTTAAGTTCAAGTTTTAGTGATCCTGAAGTGCAATGCACACAGTGGATGTGCAGTGAGAAAGAAAACGTTAGACACAGAGATACTAGAATGTGGACGTGTGTGTGTGTGTGTGTGTGTGTGTGTGTGTGCGCGCGCGCATGTGGCTCTTTCCCCAACCCCCTCCATGAGCTCTGAACGGTTTCTTGTGCGTTATGCATCTTCTTTAATCTCAATATTCTCTTTGAACCTTCAATCCATAGCGTTTTTTTGGTTGTGATCGATGAGCTTTTGTGTCCATTGTCCATCAAGCATAACCTCTTAACAGAGGTCTAGTGTAGGCGCTAACTTTCCCTGTAAGAATTTGCAACCAAAAAAAGAATTTACAACCAAAATTAGTATATTTAAGAAGAAGAAAAAGGGAAATCAGCCGAATCCCTTGCTCTCATGTTGACTTCCTCTCATACCAGCGTCGTGTGCTACTGATTAGAACTGCTCTCCATGGGGAGCTCCTTGTTCTCACCTTTACTGAAGCAAATTCCCAGTCCTTTCTTTCCAGAGACCACTGAGTGAGTTTGAACCACCAACCTTTCCACTAGTAGTTGAGTATATTAACTGTCTTTACCACCTAGATAGCTGCCAATTCTGTATCATCTCTCAGGAATATAGAATACTGTGGGAGGGCATCATAGGTCTCTGGGAGAGAGAATAACTTGGTCTCAGCCCTCAACTCTGCAGATTAGTGGGGAAGACATATGAGTTTATTAATAAATTATTTCCTATTCATACCCTTCTGGAATTTTTGACAGCCTTAAATATGACACCCTCATTGCCTCTGGCCCGTCTGTAGTCCTCTGCATGCCTTAAATGGTTCACCGCCTCCCTGTCCTTCTCTTGCTTCAGACGCAGTGAAGGGACCTGCAAACACACAGCTTGTAGCTTTGTCCAGGGAGGATAAATGTCCCTGTCTTCCTGATGGTCCCAGCTTTTCTGTTTGTCAGATGAGCTGCTGGGCCTGTGTTCTCAGGGAGAAGTTGATATTGATTTCTTTTTTTGCATAGTTCCCACTGATGCTTTCAATTTTTAATTAAGCAGTAAAAAATTTTTTATATTGGCAATGCTAATAAAGCTGTAATGCCAACCCAAAGACAATGTGGTTTGAATCCACTAGTTTCTCCACAGGAAAAGGATGGGCATTCTCCTCCTTTGTGACTTACTGCCTCTGAAATCCTGCTGGAGGGGCAGCTGTGAGTTAGTTCCCATTCGATGGTACAGCACCACCAACACAACAACATTGTTTTTTTAGGGAAACCTAGTAGCTCTGGTCTGTAGGGAGTTGTGCTCCTAACCCAGAGGCCTGTTTAGGGGTTTGAATTCACAGCCTCAGAAACCCAAATAGAGGGTCAGCCATGAGTTGATTCAGACATTGTGGTAACAAATTTTTAGATATTTTTAAAGTCTCCCATGATTTCTGTGGCATTTTTAGTTTGAAAATAGGCACTTACAAGTTTTTTTATACGTTTATTATATTTCACACGGTAATAATGCCTCTGGTATTACCATATTTCACCTTGGAATGCCTCAGTGTCTTATCAGCAACCTTAATTTGTTGCAACATTTTCTCGGGCATTCATTTCAGATTATTTTGCTTTTAAGTAGGAGAAAATGGCATCAATCTAATTAATGAGGAATTTTGGTCCTGAACCTCAAGGAAATGGCTATCACAGCTCCCTTAGAACTTTTCTAACTATGGAAATGTCCTCTTTATTGAGAATGAGAGGCTCACAGACTGGTGTGAAGTCTAAATGGAGGGACAAGCCGAAGACCCTGACCCCTGCACTATAAGGTGGGTTGATCCAAGTAGTGAGTGCCTCCTCTGGAGGAGCTTGACAGGAACTGTGTCATGTGTCAGCGGTGGGGAAGACAGTGCAAGTAAGCGTTGACCAGACGTTTTCCAGGATCCATCATCTCAGTCCAGCTGGGCAGATGGATGGGCCATGGGAGTGCTGAGCTTCCAGCTTGTTGAGCATCCCTTAGAATTCCCTTTTGGATCCACACACAAATTTTAGTCCAATCCAAAACTACAGAGCTTCAGATATCTCAATTCTATGTTGATCTGTATTTCCCAGAGGCAGGGAAAAGGGAGATTGAGACAGGCACACTCTGAGAAAGTTTTGGGAGCAGAGGGATGCCTTTGCACTGCCTTTCACTCTCCACCATAAAGTTAGGTCTCACAGGAGACCCAACAGTGGGTTTTCCAGGCTATAAATCAAGTGGGAGGAGATCATCCATTTTTCTTCTTTGGAGTCTCCTTCTGAAGGACAAAGAGTGCTGCAAAGTTTGATGCTGATTTTGAAAATAATTGATATTCATGTAATTGCTACTACCTACTACTGAATAATAAGCTGGAATCACGTGCTTTGTATCAGAGAGTTGGACAGTGACTAGGGTTGATAGAGAATTGATGCCTTTGAGCTGTGGTGCTGGAGAAGAGTATTGAATATACCGTGGACTGCTAGGAGAACAAACAGGTTTGTCCTGGAGAAGGTGAAGCTGGAATGCTCCTTGGAGTCAAGGGTTCTGAAGCTTCGTCTGACATACTTTGGGCATGTTGCAAGGAGGGACTGGTCCTTGGAGAGGGACATCATGTTTGGCAGAGTGGAGGGGCTGTGAAGGAGAGGAAGACCTTTGATGAGATGGATCGATTCTGTGACTAGAGAGGTGGGAATAAGTGCGTTTGAGATGGCTAGGTTGGCACAGGATAGAAGAGCATATAGAGCTCTTGTACATAGGGTCACTATAAGTCACAAGCGACTCGATGGCACATAACAACAACAACAACATCTGGGGATCTAGTTTACACTATGAATTCTGATTCAGTATTTATCTGTAGGATAGCAAGGCAGAGTTTTGCAGGGTGCTGGTTGAATGGGAATAAACTGGTTCATAACCCTGTAAGAAACTAATATTCAATTAGCTTTCATTTTTCTTTTCTCCCCAGCTGGAATAATTTCACTTCCAATCACTTAAATTCAGAAGAGAAAAAACACAAAACAATTTCCTGGGAAAACTCAGCATACACATATATACGGGTTGTTGATTTTGGGGTTTTTTTGGGGGGGTTGGCTTTTTTATTTTTAAGTAAAGTTTTATTTTAATTGTAATTTTAACGAATGTTTACAGAGCAGTTAGCTTTTCTGTTCATTCATTCATTCATTGTTGTACATTTTACTTCCTCTCCCTCTCTTTGAAAGATGGAAGTGGAAGAAATTACTTCCTTGCTGACAATTTCCTTTCTGAATTCAGGTAGGTCTTGTGGCTTTCCTTTGTAAATTTAAAAGAAATTATTTAAGTTGAACTTTTTTTTTAGGTCTTATTGCGAGAAATAAGATTCTAGAGTAAGGTTTTGTTAGTTTTGCCAAAACTCAATTCTGTCTGGAACAGAAGTTACTATACTTTTGTGAGGGTCATAACTCTTGAAAATTTGATAAAAACAACAACACTTTTCTCTTGAAAAAAGTCATATATTTACATAGATTCACACACATACATACAGATACTTTTCCTTTAGTCCTTGGCCATCAGATTCTAATACTAACACCTATTTTAATCAGAGGTTAAAAGGAATAATTTCGCATGAAACTTTTAATTTATGGCCAAACACACAAAAGGTTAATTTTTCTTTTTCTAGATTGGTAAAGTAAAACAGATTTCTATTGCAGTATAATTTTCTGAGACTTAATTGGAAATTTAATTTAATTTAAATTGAAAATGCCTTTTAATTTCTGAAGTATTCCCACCAGAAATCCATAATATCTAACCGAATTTTCATTTTGAGAGAGTGTCAGTGTTAACCTCTTTCCTGGCGTAGAGTAGTAAACCCTGGGTGGGCACTAGGAAAAGGGATCTCCTGGCTCTGTCGCGGCTAGTTGGGTGGGCCTGGGCACATCCTTCACCTTCTTAGGCCTTCTCAGCAAAATGTGTGATTTTAAAATCTCCTTCTTAGCTTTGTTCTCCTATATTGTAGTTTTCTATTTCCATTACCTTGCTTTTCAGGAATTTAATAAGATGATCATGGATACAGTACTTTAGTATCCAGTACGGCGGCTTGTTAAAAAAAAGCAGAAGAAACAAAAGGGTGCATTTTTTGGTGTGTGTTTGTGAGTGTGTAAGCGGCACAGAGAACTGTTTTCACAGTTGCTCATGAGAGCTCTGTGTCCTTAATTCCCCCATAGCCTGGTGGGTTTGAAACATTGGAGCAGTGAAAAGGTACTGCCAGTACTTTTTAACTCACATTCCATGTGCATACCTTAAGGAATTGTGATGTACAACAGTCCAAATGTTCTAAACCATTGTCTTCCTTTTGTTGTTGTTATGTGTCATCAGGTTGCCTGCAGCTCATAGCGACTCTATGTACAACAGCCCTAATCCCTATTCTATCCTGTGCCAATCTCACTGTCTCCGACACACCTACCCTGATTACCCTAGTCACTGAATCAATCCATCTCATTCAGGGTCTTCCTCTCCTGCACTGTCCCCTCCACCCTTGCAAGCATGGCGTCCCTCACCAAGTACTGGTCAGTCCCTCCTTGCAACATGTACAAAGTATGTCGGACGAAGCCTCAGAATCCTTGCATCCAAGGAGCAGCCTGGTTTCACTCTCCTATATCATTCTCTTTTCAGTCCATGACATATTCAATACTCTTCTCCAGCACTGAAGCCCAAAGGCATCAATTCTCCTTCTGTCATCCCTAGTCATTGTCCAGCTCTCTGATGCATAGCAAGTAATGGTAAAGACCATGGCCTGTGTCTGGTGCACCTTAGTCTCCAGACTGACATTGTTGCTCCTCAGTACTTTGGAGTGGTCCCTGACAGTAGACTTTCCCTATATGATATATCTTTTAATACTCCCACTTAAATAGCAAAATGTCATGGGAAATGACTTGATTTGCAATTAATACACACATATACTTCCATTATATTTGATTATCAAACACCTGTGGATTTTCAAATGGAAAGATTCCCCTATTAGATTGTTGGTGGATATTGAATGTGTTCTGATTCATGGGACCCGAGTATGACAACAGAAAGAAACAGAGCCTAGTCCTGTGCTGTTTTCATGATTTTTGATATGTATGAGTCCACTGATACCACGTCTGCGTGGTGTCTTCCATTCTGGGGAGGTCATCTTCTAGCGCTGTGTGGTTGTGATGCATAGAGTTTTCATTGGCTAATTTTTGGAAGTAGTTTTTATTGGTTAATTGTTGGCAGTAGACCACCAGGTTGTTCTTTATAGTCTTCTTAGTCTGAAACTTCTACTGAAACCAGGCCACATGGATGACCCTGCTGGTATTTGAAATACGTGTTAGCTCCCAGCATCACAGCAGTCTGTATGCTATTGCGGTGTAACTTACCAAACAAGCAGGTAGTTGCCATTAGTATTTTATGAGGACATATATCCCATCCAAATAAAGTTATCCATTCCAGATATTTGAATTATGCAGGAAAAAAGGAAATCAGATATTTTTTTAAAGGGTTTTCTCTGCTTTAAAAAAATATTTCTAAATAATTCCAGCCCAATTCACTAGGATAAAATGAAAAACCAGTAATTCCTTATGTGTGGCTAAATTCTGTTTTTATGTCAGCCTGTGCTTTATTTACCAGAGTAATGGATTTCAAGAGAAAACTTTGGACTTACCTGCAAATTTTGATTCCCGCATTATATATAGGAAGCATTCTAGCCCAGCCGTCTTCTTGGTTGGCCCTCATGCTCTTTGTTGTTTCAAGTTCCAAATGAAGTGGAAAAATCTTAATATTCTCATAGTGGTTGAGCTGTGTATGTCAGGAAGTACATTATTAGGTGTCACTGCTGTGAATTGCAACCTGATAATATTTTTTTCCTCTGTGTTAACACACAGCAGGACTGCGTGATGATACGTTTACTGGATCATCATGTGCCCTGACAGTGTGAAGTTTGTTACACATGTCACAACTTAGAAAGGCAAATGTGGTCACGGTCTCCAGGGGGACTAGAGGGCGATTTGGGGGAGAAAGGATACAGAGCTCATTAATTAGTCTTCCATTTCTGCACTGTGATGACGAACATCAGTGTTTGCATTTGGTTTTCACTCAACTATGGATCTAAATCTCTAAGCTCGGATGGTGAAAAACTGTTTATTTATTTTTTTTTTAATTTCCTTGGTTAGAGAGACAATAGGTTGTTAGATTAAGTCGAGGCAGATTTTAGATAAATGTGGTAACCGCTGGGGTTGAAGGAGTGCAGGCAGTCTTTAGATCAGGGCGTGATTACTGATGATTTTAGCAGTGTGGCTTTCATCACTGCAATTAGCTTCTTGTCTGCGAGTGTTTGGATACAGAGTCTGTGGCTGTCATGCAGTTAGTGTCAAAATTGCTCAACACTGTGCTCACTTTTGTGCTTGAGTACACTTATTGATGAGCACGCAGGTGTTAAATGAGATTGGTTCCAATCCATTGTAGGAAGACACCGGACACTGGGTAATTCACCTTTTGATAAGATTTTTGAATCCAGGTTCCAGACCAACGTGATAATCAGATAGGGATTATGAAGAGTCATGCAACTTAAAAAAAAATCCATTACATTTCACCTAGGTGAAGAAGAAATAAAACTACCTTTGGTTAGAGATATTTGGATAAGGCATGTACGTTTTACATGGCAGTACATTTGCCTTCTATTTACAGGAATTGTGTACTAAAGTAATTTGTACATATTGAACATTTAAATTCCCTATTACTCTTCCTCCTCCAGTTTAGAAAATAACATTGGAATTCTCTAGGAATTATGTTTAAATGCAAATGAGAATGGCAGCTTCAGAAATTTGTGAACATTTCTACTTCTCTAGGTGGCCCAGCCACTGAGATTCCTGATTCTCTACAGGTCTGTGACCGACATGGCCCCAGTAACTCCTGCATTCCCAGAGAGGAACCCTCTGCAGACATGGCAGCCTCAGAAGGCCACAACAAAGGACTTAATACAGGCGGACAGCCTGGACTCCAGTGGCCTAGTGGTAAAGACCTGCACTACCAACCCCAAGGACCATGGTTCAAATCTACCAGCTGCTTCATGAGAGAAAGATGTGAATAGTAATTCCCTGTGAATAACCACTTCTGCAAACCTGTTGAAGCTGTGTGTCAGTTCTTACTTGACAGTCCACAGCACCACCACCACAAGCAGTTGGGCTTGTGGCAGAGGCAGAATTGGCATAGAGGAACTGCGCTTGTAGCAGTAAACCAGAGTCCAACCCACTGCAATGAGCCTGTTCCAGTTCATAATGATCCTCCATCAGGTTTCCAAGGCTGTGAGTCTTCACAGGAGGAGATTGCCCGCCTTTCTTCTGTGGAGCACATGGTGGATCTTCCCTGCCTATCTCTTGTTTAGCAGTCCAATATTGTATGCACACTATGACTTTCCTTGAAAGGCTTTGTTTCATAGAAACAAAAAGGGAAGATTCTACCTAAAAGGGAGGAAAATTGAAAATTAGAATAAGGTGATTTGGGGGTTTCTGTGGTACAGTTTTTATTGTTGTTGTGTACTGTTTAGTCAGAACTGACTCATAGCTGATCTTCCAATGGTTTGCAGAGGCAGTGAATTGTAGGGGAGGAGCTGGCCCATTTTTCTCCCACAGAGCCGCTGGTGGATTTGAGCTGTGTGCCTTCGAGTTGGCAGAGCAACTCCTTGCCATTAAGGAACCAGGGCTCATCGTTTTACATATGGAGGTCGAGACGGTAAGAATTATTCCAGTGGAACTTAAATGTGTAATTTTGATTCTAGGCTGTGCAAATTTGGGGGTATCGAATGTTGGAGAAATTTGGATCAATTTTAAGCACACAAAATAAAGAAAAACATATGAAATGAGTAAAATTTGTTTTATGCTTTCAATTAAAAACAACCAGCAGCCAGGATATTAAAAGGTGAATTGCCTTGGGAAAGTCTGCTATCAGAGACCTCTCCAAAATTCTGAAGAGCAACAGTGTCCGTCTGGAGACTGAGGGGCACCTGATCCAGGCCGTAGTCTTTGCAATTACTTGCTATGTATCGGAGAGCTGGATAGTGACTAGGGATGGTAGAAGGAGAATTTATGCTTTTGAGCTGTGGTGCTGGAGAAGAGTACTGAATGTACCAGGACTGCCAGGAGAACAAACAGATTTGTCCTGGTGAGACCAGGCTGCTCCTTGGAGGTAAAGATTCTGACGTTTTGTCTGGCATACTTTGGACCTGTTGAAGGTCGGGACCAGTCCTTGGAGAGGGACGTCATTCTTGGGAGGGTGGAGGGACAGCACAGGAGAGGCAGACACTCAATGTGAGGGATTGATTCAGTGACTAGGGTATTGGGGGTAGGTGTGTCAGAGACAATAAGATTGGCAGGATAGAGCATGGTATAGGGCTGTTGTACATAGGGTCGCTATGAGCTGCAGGTGACTCGACAGCACATAACAACAACACCACCTTGGAGTGTAGAGTTGGAACTGACTCATAGCCAGCCCTCCAGTGGGCTTTCTGAGGCTGTAAATCACATAGGAGGAGACTGCCAATCTTTCTCTCATGGAGCTTCTGGTGGGTGTGAACCTCCAGAGACGAGATGCCTTTGGGTGGACACTACAGCTCTCTACTGACAACGTCACCAAGGCTCCCCATATGCACCTACGAAAGATGAAATAGAACCAGCCATATTAGATGCAATGTCTGAAATCTGTGGATAAAGCTGAGAAGGAAGTGCCCTGAATAGATGGAGCTGGTGGGGGAATGGAGGTGGTAGAATTCCCGCTTATCTGCTTGCACTTGCCAGCTTGCAGAACACAATTTCAACACAGTAGACATCCTCAGTCTCCTCATAGCAAATCTTAACAAAGAAGTGCTTTTCTAGGGCATAGGAAGACTCTTTTTAAACGGCATCTGTGCCATGATAACAGGACACAGGATTCAGACAAGTGAGAGCTAAGTGCTACTACAGAATGCCAGGAAGAACAACTTTATCTCCCGCGAACACTCTCAGAAGAACAGCTAAGGGCCATGGGAGCCTGAGTGTTAGGAAATTACACAAGGGAAATCAGGCAGAATGTAAACGTATCACATGTGTTGTTTTCAGATCCCTTTCTAATCTGATCACAGAGTGTCAGAAAGCACACGATTTTGCTGAATAAAAATATGACTGGCAGAAAGCTTGTGTGTTGGTTTGTGCAGAACCATTTAGAGGTGTTGACACTGCCTGTGGAGAAAAGCAGGCTTGGTTATGATGGGATGTGGCTTAACAAAGGCATAAAAAGTGATGCAGTATTTCTCTTGAGCAGAAGAAGGGGTGGAACTGTAGCTAAAAGTTGGTTCCCACCTCCTGCACAGGTTGCATGAGGAAGGATAAAAATCTATTTGGAAAAAAATATCCTTGGCCCTTTTCAGATATTTCCTTGCCTGTGACCACACAGCAGTAATTCTCCAGCCATCTTAGCCTGCTAGAGAGTCGTATGACTTAACATCACCAGCACTTATTTTATGTTTCATGGTTTATTGTCTGCCTCTTCTCTGTGTAGAAACAGGACAAATACCCAAACCAATTAACTACTGTATCGGAATTCTCCTATACAAGTTTGCTCGCTTCATGATAGGGAAGTTTGTTGTTGTTGTTGTTATGTGCCATCGAGTCGCCTG
>NW_006399812.1:1484107-1535426 GCF_000299155.1 Elephantulus edwardii | reverse complement strand
TCAAGATCTATCTTGATAGTGAAGAAGAATCAAAATAAGAAGCACTGTGGGACTCTCCAGACATTGTTCCTTTATAGTGTCAAACTATTGGATAAAAAACAGGCATCCTAAAAAATGTAGGCATTGTGCAGCCATTTGAAAGGCAGGTAGTTCATTCACCAGTTACTCTGTGTAAGAAAAGTGAGCAACCTTTTTCCATGTGATTTACAGCCTCTGCAGACCCACTGGTGAATGAATGTGTCAGAAGCGGTGTCTATCTTGTTTACTGTTTTATCCATGCCGTTTAAAGCAGTACCTGCTATACAGTCTTGAATCTCTGGTGGCCTCATTTGTGGGAATCATGCACTAACTTAAAGGCCTTGGCTCTTTGATGGTTGGAGTCCACCAGCAGTTCTGAGCAGGAAAGAAATGCTGTCTCCTCCCAAGCAATTTATAGCCTCAGAAACCCCCTGCCGACTCAGCTGGGAGTTGGTTCCGATTCAGCAGCAGTGAGAGAGTTGAAAAGATATAATAATCTATTTGAAATAGAAACAATTGGTTAAATGAAACAGCTAATGTGTACAATTTCATCCATGGGTGTGTGTGTGTGTGTGTATATTTCAACAGCCTCTGAGCATGGTGTCACCCTGCCTTCCTCAGAAACCTAGGAATGATTCCTGTACTACTGCCCCTTAGCACACCGTGCAGGAACGGACACTTCCCATGGGAAGCTTCCCTGAATCAAGAATTAAATACCTGCAGTATCTCAGAGTACCAGTTACTCCCTTGGACTTGTACCTACCCAGATCTTTTTCACAGTCCTCCTAGCAACCTCTAGGATCCAGTAGATGCTTGGATTGACCTGACATCGGCCCATGGCTCCTAACGTAACACATTTCTTGTGGCCTCTGCATCAGAACGTTGTTGACTCCAGAGCCCAGATTGGGAAATGTTTTGGATAATGGTCAGCGTTAGAGCCCCATGCTCTTAAAGCCCCACAGATTTCTTAGAACTGCTAGCCATCTGGCACATGGTCAGCTGGCCCAGGCCTGAGAGGTTTCTGTGCCATTGAGAAGGGTTATTGGCTTGATGTGAGTCCAATTTGAGTTGTTTCACCTGTAAATGGATTTAGGCTGCTTCTGTCTTTAAAAGGTTTACAGCTCATGATGACAGTAAAAATCAATCCAAACCATTTTGTCCCTCCCACCATAAAGTTTTGTTAACTAAGTCTCAGGATACATTTCTAGATCAATCACACTGAGCTGAAACCTCCAACTCGTACATTGACTCTAGCTGCTCACTTTTGGTTTGGCACTGGCCCTGACCCTCCAGTGTAGGACTCAACGATCAGTTAGTTATGTTTTAAATGGAAGTGGCCTTCAAATTATGCTTTATTATCACATTACCCTGCCTATCATTTTTAATACAAACATGTATCAAATGCTACATGTGCCTTCTGCCAGCAGTGAACTATGAGAGCGTGTATTACCCAAAAGAAATGTAAGACATCTAAAAATATTAATATTCCAGGAACCTTGAGAGGAGGCATGACACTTCCACTTAGGAACAATGAGTTATAGGCTTTAGATCAGTTAGAGATCAATTTGGCTTGAGGGAAGGTGTAAAATTGTGAAATATTTGGGAGTCAGCCAGAAGAGTTTGGCTGTTTTTCCTGGGTGTAAGGGCAACCACACAGTGGAAAAGAGTTAATGAGGTTTTGATTAGGAATATTATTCTGGGGATAATGGTAAAATTCTGGGGGTACTTATTCTGGGGGTTGTTATTGTTGAGTGCCATAGAATATGACTCATAGTGATCCTATAAACAAGAGATCTGAACTCTATCCCATCCTTTGCCATCCTCACAGGGTCCAGCACACTACAGCCCATTGTGGCAGTCACTGTGTCAATCTCTGAGATTGAAGATCTTCCTCTCTTTTGCTGCCCCTCCACCTTTCCAACCATGATGTCCTTCTCCAAGGAATAACCTCTCCTAACAACCTGCCCAGAGTATTTGAGATGATGCTTCATTATCTTTGTATCCAAGGAGCAATCTAGTTGCATCTTCTCCAAGACATATCTGTTATTTTGTTAGGCCATGAGATATTCAGTACTCTTCTCCAGCACCACAGTTCAAAGGCTCAGTTCTTCTTCTGTTATCTTTATTCATTGTTAAGCTGTCAGATAGATAGGAAGTTGCTGAAACCATCATAAGTTGAATCAGGTGCACCTTAATCCTCAAACTAACAGTATTGCTCTTCAGTATTTTGGAGAAGTCCCTGACAGCAGACTTCCCAATGCAGTATGTCTACTGATCTCCTGACTGCTGGTATCAAGGGTAGTGATTGCGGATCCAAGTAAGAGGAAATAATTGACAATTTCAGTCCTTTCCCCATCTGCTATGATACTGTCAACTCACCTTTGCACTGAGAAAGAGGAGAAATCAGGATTGTGTTCTTAGCCTCCATTCTCTCTTCTTAGATCTCTGGGAGAGAACACGAGTGGAGGATGAATACCAGCTGCTATTGTGGCCTGTGCTCTTCCTTTGGTCACTATTAATTTTACTTCTAAACCCGCCTTCTAGGCTGGCGTAACTTCTCTTCATTATTTTATGATGATGAAACCTCCTCCTGGCCTGTGTGTCTTCCTTCAGCTACCTTTCTATTTTACCCACCACTCATGTATGTTAAGCATATGCCTGATCCTTGACTTTTCATGTTCTAAATTATTCCAGGGCGGTGAGAGCCATCTTAGTGCCCAGTTTTCCTAGAGCATAAATGTCAACTAAGCTATCTTTAATGAAATAATTTTACTTTTTTTTTAATCATAAAGTCAACCAAAGAAGGATGAAATTGGCTTTGATTGCAGGCATTTGGAACACCCAGCCTGGGATTGAATATCCTTTCATCTTGCATGATTGTGACAGGCAGAATAGGCATTTTTAACTCTGTAAATAAATATTATTTGGGGATAATTAAAATTAGGTTAAGTAAATAAAAAACATGGTTAAATTGAAAATAGAATCTTCACTATCTAAGAGCAAAAGAAGGTTTTAAAAACTGATGATAATGAAGCTGATTTGTATGACATGTTTGGCAGAGGTAAAACACTGGAACATAGGCCGAGAGGAACATGTGATGATACAAACAAAGATTAGAAAGACATCAAGGAGGGGATAATGAATTCATATTGCAGAGATCCGGAAGGGGCTTCTCAGTTGAGTGGGCCAGAGGGGAGAGATGGGTAAGGACATTTGAGGTTAAGCAAATAGAGAGGGAGGCACAGATGGATTGTGGGTGGGTGCATGCTGTGTTAAGGGAGCACAGAATGATCTTCTGTGGTGGAAAAGATTTTGAACTTTATTCCTTAGATAATATTGAGACATTGAAGCAGGATGGTATATTCAAGGCTCTGTTTTAAGGAAAGAATTCTGTGACTGGATTTTATAATGAAGACAGAAATCACAGAGACAAGGTATATTGCAATAGTCCAGGCATAATGGTAATACTGTATTATCGTCCTGTACCATACCATGCCATGCCATACCTCATACCATACCCCATATTATGCCATACCCTGTACCTTACCATACCATACCCCATACCATATCTCATATCTCATACCCAGCACCCCACACCCCACACCCAGTGCCTCATGCCATACACCATACCCCATACACCACGCCACACCATGCTGGTTGTTGTCAACTTGATTCTTTTATGGTGATTCCACCTGGGATAGTTCTAATGAAAACTGTGCCAGCTAAAGACAGTGGATGATATAATAGGATGTTTAAAAATGGATTACAAGAATTTGGTAATTAAGTAATTGAATGTGAAGGTTAAGGGTTTTGAGGTTCAAAATATTACGTGCATCAAATTTCTGTGATGGATAACTGAAGGATTGGTGAGACCATAAAAGCAGTAGTGGACTTTTTTGTTTTCTTTTAGAGGAAAATAAGTGTCTGACTCATAGAATATATGCATTTCTATAAAGTAAATACTCTTAGCAGCATGGTACCATTGAATGTGGCATTGAAAAGATGCACATAGTTCAGTAGCTGGTGTGAGCCAGCCGTCTGCATCACTGAGGTCACAGTAGGTCATGGAGAAGATACCAGATCCCATTTTGAATGGTTTGTATACAGTGCATCAGTGAAACATCCATTCCCTTGTGGAAAGACTATCCAAAGGGCTTTAGAAGCATAATGTCCATAAGGAAAAAGTGAAGGACAGGATGATGTAGAGATGTGTAGACAGAAGTCTTTCACATTTAAATGGTGGGAGTGGGAAGAGGAGAAGGAAATGGATAAAGAGAAATAGAGGAGGAGGAGAGAGAGAAAGGCATAGAACTTAAGTGCATGAGAAAAGAGTATAATAGCGTGTACGATTAAAGTACAGAGAAAGTAAAAGAAGCAGAGGATTGAGAAAGAAATAGAAATAAGCTGTGAATCAGGAGAAGGCAGATAGCAATATCTCATACAGAAAAGACTTTAAGAAGCAGAGTGATGTCATCAGGAGTATATGATGTTTCGACTAAACATTTTAATTAGAATTGTCCCAGCATGAATTAATTTTCATGAAGATCCTGAGGGAGCATCATTAAGCCAATTTAATTCTTTCCCATAATCAATTTTCCATAGAGTGCTGTTAATCTGTTTCCAATTTCCCCATTTTCATATTCATCTTAATGAAATTATTTAAATCAGGATCAATTATTTTCCTCATAAATATGATAAAGATTTAATTTATCAATGTGCTTTAAAAAATCAGTATTGAATTTTACTGATAATAGCCTCTGTCAGAATTAGCTTTCTTTTTATTTTTAGGCCTTTATTTCCTGGGTCATTTTATCCCCCCTTTCTTTCCTTTTGCCATTAAGAGCATGCAATCCACTGGAAAGTATTTTTTCGGTAATAATTTCAATTGGAGGCCATTATGATGCTATTGTTGTTAGGTGCCACTGAACTAGTTCCAGGCCATGGTGACCTCGTGTAGAACAGAATGTTATCTGGTTGTGTGTCTCCTTACAGCTGTTGCTGCTCTTGGGCCCACTGCTACAACCACTATGTCAATCTTACTGTGTTAGTCTTCTTCCTTTTCACAGAGCCTCTACTTTACAAAGCAGGATGATGCCATTTTCTAGGGATTGGTGCCTTCTGAAAACATTATCTTGATTCCATTTGACAAAATCCCAACATCTTCACTGTTAAGGAATACTATGGCTGTACTTTTTTCTAAGACAGATTTGCTCATTCTTCTCACAGATCATGATATATTCAGTAATCTTTGCCAGCACCGTAATTCAACTGTATTACTTCCTCTTTGGTTTTCCTTATTCATATAAATTAATCATGCAAATTATAAATCATTACAGTCATATAAATTTTACTTTATTTTTAAGCTTGAAGTCATTAAGCCCATCAGAATGAGTTGTTTTTCCTGACAGGTCAGTTGAGCCCTGCGTACTTAGAGACTAGATGGGAATCCTAGTGGAATAAGATAGAAGTGGTTTTGAAAAGGTAAAAATTTTTAATATCCTAAGTTTAATATAGTTCATCAGTGAAATCCCTAATCAGCAGCTTGTACTGGGGTAAAATGAATTTTATTGTGTCTGTATAATAATAATAACTTCAAGATTTTCAAATTTTATAGTATTTTAAAAGCAACAAAATTGCCAAATTATTTAATTGGAGAGTTAAAACAATAATAAGTAAAATGTCTTGTGTATTTCTGTTCATTTTGTGGCAGCTTTGTTAATATAGTCATAGAGCAAGGTATCTCTAATTCAGTGACATTGCTAGAAAAAGTGATTAGTGGGCTAAAAAATGCCTGGGGAACTCTGATGTGGCTTAGGGGTAAGGAGTTGTCCTGCCAACCTGAAGGCTTGTGGTTCAAATTCACCAGCTGTTCCATGAAAGAAAAATGGGCATTCTCCTATCATGTGATTTACTACCCTGAAAGCCCATTGGCAGATGAGCTCTGGCTCAGTTCTTACTCAGTGGTACACACAACAGCAAGGCTCAGAAAGGTCACACTGGAGTAGAACCATGGTGTTGAGAGGCAGCCTGCTTTTTAAAGAGGCCACTTGTGTTCACTATTATGTCAGTAGTGAATTTGCCAGACCCTTCCTTGGGCACAGAATGCTGATTTTGCCAACAAATTTCTCCCCCCACCCCATCTTTACAAAGATTCCCACCCCCCAAAAAATTCTTAAGGATAGACTCATGTAATTGGATGGACAAGACTGATGTAGGAAACTAGAATGGCAGTTTATTCATTTAAACAGGAAAAGACCTGAAAGTTCACCAAATACAATATAGGATTGAGATTTAGCTAGTTTAAACACACTGCCATTTAGTTGGTTTCCCTGTTGAGTTGATGGCAGGTCATAGTGACCCTCCATCAGGTTTCCAGGGCTCTAGATCTTTCCAGAGAAAACACCCTCATCTTTCTTCTGTGAAGAGACTAATGGAATTTGAACAAATAGAGTTGGAACCAGTGGATTTTTCAGAGGCAGTTAATGACACCAGAGGAGATTGCCCATCCTTCCTTCGTGGAGCAGCTGGTGACCTCGAACTGTGTGCCTTCAGGATTGCAGTGCAGTTTCCTGCCACCGAAAACAGAACTGGAATATTAAAAGTAGATTGCCAGGTCTTTCTTCTGAGGTCTCTCTAGGTGAATGCAGACTTCTGGCCATAGCAGAACTTGCTATTTGTGACAGCTAGAGGGTCCTAAAACAAGATTGCTGTTGTGTACTGTCAAGGTGGAACAACCCATGGCTCCCCCCCCCACCCTCACCCAACAAATTTTCAGTGGCAATAAATTGCACAAGAGAAAATGCCCCATCTTTCTCCTGCAGAGCATCTGGTGGATTCAAACTGCATGCCTTTGGGTTGGCAGCACTGTTCCTCTCCACTAAACCATCAGAGCTCCTTCCCCATATATCCAGTCCCTGCTTTACCATCCATTTTAAGATTAGGAAGCCAGGTTGGTGAGCAATCAATGGTGACGGAATGTGAAAAGAGAAAGAAATTTGGAGGACTCACTTCCAAAATGCCTCCACAAGGTGCCTAAAATCCTTTAGACTCGAAAGGTATCTGGCTGGCTCAGTGTGATTTCCAGGTATGAGAAAACAGGTAGAACACTCACCAAGTGGGAGGCCTTGTGACTGTGGTGAAAGGCAGAGCGTAGGGCTGTGTGAATGTAGGTCACTGATTTGGCAGCTGTGTCAGGACAGTACAGAAGGAAGCAGCAAAACATAATGGGGACTGGCAAAAGGGATCCTGCATTAGCATATCAGAGCGCTCTGCAGGGGCCCTGGAAGGTTCTCACCTTCCTGCTGCCTGTAAAGGGCCCTGCATCTTGGAAAATGCAAATGACTCTTCAACTGACTGAAGCTTTGGGGTCCTCCTGTTTTTAGGAGGATGAGTATCAGGCAGCATGTTGCAAAAGCAGAGGCAAGGGCAGAGGGAGGCAAGGATAAAGTGACAAGTGACATATATGACAAGCTTGACACTCTTCAAAGGGTTTGTAATGTGAAGCCCAGCATTTGAGGGAAGGGAAAATGTTTGGGAGTTATTAGAAGGATAATAGCATTTAGGGTGTTCGTAAAATGTAACATCACAGAGGATATCTCTGAGTTAGTCCATATGGTGCTAGTGGCTTTCTCAGTAAACATAAAAAATAATTATAAATAGTGATATTAAATGAAGCATCTGAAAGATGCTTTCTATGTAACAGTTAAGAAGGTGTGAAGTTGTAAATGACCAGAAATGTCTAGTTGAGTCTGAAAATTCCAGCAAATCCCAAACTGTATCATTATTATTTAAACATAATCAAACTACATTATTATTATCACTGCTGGTATTATTTAAACATAATAAAATGACATTATTATTATCACTACTCTTACTATTTAGACATAAACTACATTATTATTATTATCATCACTACTGTTTTGTTTAAACATAGTCACTTAAAGATAAATGGTGGAAATGAGGAGGTGATTGCTCCAGTGTTGATATTTGGACTCAAAACTCACTGCTAGCTAGTTTCAAAGGCTTTATTCTGTGGGAAGAAACTCTCTCCTGCAAAGTGCCTGGTGGATTCAGACCATCAACTTCAGGATTAGAAACCTGACATGTTATGTATTGTATCACCTGGCCTTTTGAAGTTTGCATTCATCATCAAGGAAATAAAGAGATAAAAGCATACCTTTTGAACTAGGTATAATTTAAAATATTTTTTTAAAATATTTTAATTTTATATTGGTTTGCATAGAAGTCATACATTGTGTTTGATTTATATAGGTTGTCATTCTTGCGTTAGCATCATTCCCTTACATTGTGTTTTATAAAACTAACCACCATTAATGCATGTCTACCATTACCCGACTTTTTCAGGCCTCCGCTGAATCTTTCCTAATTCTTACACCCTCCTTGTTCTGCCCGGCAAACTCTGTGACCTTGAGAAGTTTAAAGTCTTGATTGTACCGCTCCATTCTTAATATCTCAAACTCATTGACATTAAGTCAGAGCTGACTCCTCTCAGCAGATTTTCTGGAGGCTGTACATCACATGACAGGAGATTGCCCACCTTTCACAAGAGCTGCTGGTGGAGTAGAGGCAACAGAGAGGCACTGGTTTTGGGATTATAGCACAGCCCCTGACGATTACTTCACCACAACATATGAGCAAGAGCCTATGGTGATGAAAGAAGAAGTTCAGGCTGCTTTGAAGGACATGGCAAAAAATAAGGCTCCAGGAATAGATGGTATACCAATTGACATATTTCAGTTAACAGATGCTGCCCTGGACATGCTCACCAAGTTGTGCCAAGATATCTGGAGAACGACCACTTGGCCAACTGACTGGAAGAGATCGATATTTGTTCCTATCCCAAAGAAAGGTGACCCAACCGAATGTGGAAACTACAGAACAATCTCACTGATTTCACATGCAAGCAAGATTTTACTGAAGATTATCCAAAAACGACTGGAACAGCACATCAACAGAAAACTACCAGAAGTCCAGGCTGGGTTTAGAAGGGGTTGTGGTAGTAGAGATATTGTAGCTGATGTTAGATGGATCTTGGCTGAAAACAGGGAATACCAGAGGAATGTCTATCTGTGTTTCATTGACTATGCAAAGGCATTTGACTGTGTAGATCATAACAAACTATGGCTGACTCTGAGAAGAATGGGAATCCCAGAACACTTGATCGTTCTAATGCGAAACTTATACTTGGACCAGGAGGCAGTCATCAGAACAGAGCAAGGGAACACTGCATGGTTCAAAATTGGGAAGGGCGTACGCCAGGGATGCATCCTAGCTCCATACCTTTTCAACCTATATGTAGAACAGATTATCTGGGAGGCTGGGCTCTATGAGGAGAAATGTGGGGTCAAGATTGGTGGACAATTTATCAACAACCTGCGTTATGCGGATACACAACCCTGCTTGCTGAAACTGAAGAGGACCTGAAGCGCCTGCTGCAGAGTGTCAAGGACTTCAGCCTGCAATATGGATTGAGGCTCAATGTCAAGAAGACAAAGATTCTCACCACTGGACCAATTGGCAGCATCAGGATGGATGTTGAAGAGATTGAGATTGTACACAGCTTTAGTTTGCTTGGCTCCATAGTCAACAGTCTTGGCACCAGCAGCCAGGAAATCAAAAGGTGCATTGCCATGGGAACGTTTGCTGTTAGGGACCTCTCCAAAGTACTGAAGAGCAATGGTGTCTCTCTGCAGACTAAGGTGCGTCTGATACAGGCTTTGGTCTTCCCAATCACTTGTTATGCATCAGAGAGTTGGACAATGACCAAGGAGGATAGAAGGAGAATTGATGTCTTTGAGCTGTGGTGCTGGAGAAGAGTATTGAGAATACCATGGACTGCTAGGAAAACAAACAGATTTGTCCTAGAAAGGGTTAAACCGGGTGGCTCCTTGGAGGCAAGGATTCTGAGGCTCCGTCTAACATTCTTTGGTCATGTTGTGAGGAGAGACCGGTCCTTGGAGAGGGACATCATGCTTCGGAGGGTGGAGGGATAGCGCAGGAGAGGAAGGCCCTGTATGAGGTGGATTGATTCAGTGACTGGGATAATTGGGATGGGAGTGTCAGAGACGGTGCTATTGGCAAAGGACAGAGAGGAGTTTAGAGCTGTTGTACATAGGGTCGCTATGAGTCGTAGGCGACTCAACGGCACGTAACAACGACAACATCAACAGCACAGCCCCTGACGATTACTTTACCAGACCTGGCTAGTTACTACCGATGATCTTAAGCAGCGGATAAATAACAACAAATAGAAACCCACATACAGGTGTTTTGGCTTATTCTGTGTAACTAACAAAAATCTTGTATTTTATTTAACAGCAAAATAAGTCTTGATTGTCAGTTGTGTGATGTACTGTTTGAAGGCATTCTCAGGTGATGTGAATGGTTAGATGCTTGACTACTAAGTCAGAAGGTTGACAGTTTGAACTCACTCAGAAACCTCTCTGAAGACAGTAAACTCGATGGAGCATTTTATGCTGATCGCGTGGATTGACATAGGGAAGCTGCAGTGTTACATATGTGGGGTGTGTTGTGAGCATGCATTTAATAAAGTTGGATTGTGTTTATAGGAAAGAGAGGAATAGAAGACTGATTTTAGAAGAGAAAGTACTAATAATGTGATAATGCATTTATGCTGTACTTTATTCTAAAATAAATGTTGTTTACTTTTCCTATGCAGTTAAGCAATTGAATACTAACCATATATTGGACTAAATTGCATTACTTGGAAACAAGGGATTATGAACAAGATTTTTTTTGTGTGTGTGCTTCATTTTCCTGACTATAAAGTCAGAACATTGTATTTATGTGACAAAAATCTTCTCTGAAACCAAATGATTTGGGGAAAATGTATTAGAAGTACCAGTTTTTCTTTACTATTTTTCAGAGGAAACTAGACTTCTCTTCATTTCCCCCCTCCCAATCGTGTATATTTAATTTTCCCTGTCCAACCATTTGCTCCTACTATTCCTGATAATGTCCTTTTACCTTACCACTCCCTCACTGTCTGTCAGAACCCTATGCATCCCTCAAAACTGACCTCGAGAAAGGTGATCTTTTTCTCACTTGTTCCTGCCTCCTGTGACAGACCTGGTTATTTGTCACCCTTTCCCTTCGTTAGATTGCAGACTCCTTAAGGACAGGGATTATTTCTGACCTACCTTCACCTACCTTCCCCGACCTCCTACCTACCTGTTGAGGCCTCAGATCTGACCACCTACAGGATATTGCTCTTGTGATAGTTGTTGAATTGTATGTTGTTGTTGTTGTTAAGTGCCATCAAATCGTAGGGAAGGCCTGAACACTTGTATTCCTTACATAGTTTCTCCAAGTTCATAGAGTTTCTGGAGGCAAGCTATTATGGAAACGGATACCCCTCCTGTTTCCAAGCTTGTTTTAATTGGGGAGCTCCATGCCAAATACTGTCTACCATGGGTAACAACAACACTAACATAGAGAGAGCTCTGTGGGCCTGGTGGATAGAAAGTTACACTACCAAGTCAAAGGTGAGTGATCTTAATCTGCAGCCCTCAGACCTGGTTTTAATTGTTTTTGGTCAGACATTCTTCTAAGTAATATAGCACTGGTTCATTTGCTGTACAGAGGTAACTTGTGGTTGTGTGAATTGTATAGGCTCTCAATTATTGGAGGATAATTATTCTGCTCCACAGCTATTTTTCAAGGCTGTGTATCTTCAGTTCATGTTAATAGTGTTAGGATTTTCAACTCCTTTGCTTGTTTGTTTGTACATGTTGTACAGTGCTCCTCCTCTTAAAATGAAACCTATTGCAGTTTTCTTATCAAGGAAAAGAAGAATACAATTACCAACTTTCTCATCATGGAGGAGCAATTCTACATCAATCAAAAGATTGTCTTGCTTGAACTGTTGTGATAAAGGCAAGGTAACCAACAATTCTTTGAACATCTAATGAGCACGAGTCACTTCACTAGGTCATACGGTTAAACTAATAACTCCAGTGGCTTAGCTCCACTAGCTGTTATTGGCTTTGTGCTTATCTGCTTTCAAAAGCCTATTTCCTTTGCTTTACCACACCTGCTATTGTTTAGTGAAGTTGGTTCTTAAATCTTAAAAGACCCACCATCAGGTCTCTAAGTCTTTACTGGAGGAGACGGACCATCAGTCTCCCTTGCAGTGGTTAGTGGATTCAAACAACCAGTCTCTCTGGGAGCAGTCTGACATGTTACACACTACTCATCAGGATTTACTTCCTTGCTTTAGAAGCCAAGAAACATATCAAACAACAGGAACTACCAGAAATACTTTTTATTGCCACATAGTGAGTGCGCTTTCCTCAGAAAATTGTCACGTGTTGTCTTCATCTTACACGAATCCTGCAGCGTGATAGTTTGCCTTTTCTCACTGGTTCTCACTGCCATAGAATCAGTTGTGACCGATGGAGTCCTCCCCACCTCATGAGGTATCCAAGGCTTTCCCTCCCCTTCTTCCTCCCTCCCTCCATCCCTTCTTCCCTCTCTCCATCTCCTTCCCTCCCTCACCATTCCTCCATCTGTCCTTGCATCCATCCACCTACCCATCTACCTATCCCTGATGGCACAATGGTTAGGCTCTCAGCTGCTAACCAGAAGTTCCATGGTTTGAGCCCAGTAGCCCTCTAGTGTCTAAAAGACCTGGTGATTGAAGTCCTGTAATTGTTACAGGCCAGGATTCCTTGTACATCTCTGTCACCCAGGGTTGCTGTAAATCAGGATTGACTCCACAGTGCACAGTACTAACATCTGGCTTGTCAGCCTGTTTATCTAGCTGTCTTTAAAGAATACAATACTGCTTTGAAATTCTAGTTGTCTACCACTTTTCCGCACTAAGGGTCAAGGAACCATGAATTATCTCTACTCTCTAAGACTTGCGCATAGGGCCCATTATTATTATTTTTTTTTTGCACCATTGTCTGCTGTTTCTGTGGACTTTTCCATAAATTGTCATTTTTGTGCATAGGTGCTGATTTTGTTTTATACTTAACCCAGTTTACAGTGTGATTTTTATGGCATAGAGCTGACATTTTCTCTTCAGTCAAAAGCAGAAGTGGTGAATTATCATATAATATCAATGAGTTCTTATTTCCTATTCCATTTCCTCTCTCAGAAACCCCTTGCCAAAATTGCCCATCACCACACTCTAGGTATGATATATCATCTATTGTTCGGAGATGCTGCAGTGTTCTGTCATGAATTGAGACTGATGAGGAGCACTTGTACCTCTGAGAGGTCTGTGGTTGGATAGTTTTGAGTTGTCAAAAATTAGGCATATTTAAGGGATATTGACAAATCATTCAAAATTTTTTAATAAAAAAGCAAGGCATTGCAAGTAAGAGATACTATTTGTTTTCATTTAAAAGTCAGACTTTGTTTTTAAGTGTATTGTTACTTTTTTACATTATAAGTTCTTCTTTGTATTTCATACATTCCTTCATTCACATTGTGTTTCATATAATCATTCCCATGTCTTATAAAATTAATTTCCACTGCTCTCTGCCCATCATGGCCTTACACTGCTATAATACTGATGTGGTAGAGTTTGCCTGTAAAAAGTGGATGACAATCTTGATGTTGGTCAGTTTAAGATAAGTGATGCTGCCATATGAAACTCAATTTACTAGGTTTTGGAACTTGTTATTGTTAGGTATCATCAAGTCATATATTATAGATCTGACACATAACTAACTGTGGAATGGATTTTCAGAGGCAGTTAATTTCACTGGACACAACACCTGTCAAAACCTAGTGTATTCATTGCCTCATTGCTGTGGAGTTGGACCCTACTCATGGCTGGTCCTCCAGTAGATTTTTAGAAGCTCTAAATCCCATAGGAGTGTTTAAAGTGACACACTTGCTTTGTAGCACTTTATAAGGTCCTTGACCACACATACTTTGGTTTCTTGACTGCTGCTTCCATGGGTATTGATTGTAGATGCATGTAAAAGGAACTCTTTGACAACTTCAATATTTTCTCTAGCTATCATGATGTTGCCTGCTAGTCCAGTTATCAGGATGTTGGTTTTCCTTATAGTGAGTTGTAATCCATCCACTGTAGTCTTTAAACTCCAGTAAATGCTTCAAGCCTTCACTTTTCTGCCTGCAGGCTTATGTCATCTCTATAATGAGGTTGCTCATGAGTCATTCTCTGATGCTGATGCCACATTCTTCTTCACATCGCCCAGCTGCTCAGATTATTATTTACTTAGCATAGTGATTGAATAGGTGTGGTGATGCAACACACTCTTTTCCTGATTTAAACCCTGCAGTGTTTCCTCCTTCTGTTTGACTGACTGCTTCTTAGTTCATGCATAGCTCCTGAATGAGTACAATTAAGTGTTCTGGGATTCCTGTTCTTCTTATTGTTATCCATAACTTATTATAATCCACATAGTCAAACTAAACATCTCTCTGATATCTTTGCTTTTAGCCAAAACCTGATGTCAGCAATGATACCTCTGTTAAACATATATACACATGTACAATTTAGAAATTTACTGTTTTAATTTTACCTATTTTTGTGCCTTTGCACATGTATTTTTACTAAAAACATTTTCATTTTTGAGTTGCTATAAAACTGTTTTTAGTCTAAAACTTTTGAAATCCTGACCGTCACACCTCACTGATGTCACCCCCACATTGATTCAGTTGCCTCTGAATCAATTCTGACTCAGTGCAGGCCATGGATGTCAGATCAAGACTGGGTTGCAAAGAATTTTGAGTAGCTATGTTACATAGAGAGGCCTCAGTTGTCATAGTTGACAGAAAGTTATGCTACCAAGCCAAAGGTGGATAATTTTAATCTGCGGCCCTGAGGCCTGGTTTTAACTATGTTTGGTCAGTCATTCTTCTAAGTGGTATAGTCCTGGTCTGTGCATTGCTGTACAGAGGTAACTCGTGGTTGTTGTGATGCTGAACACTGTGACACTGATGTGTCAAATGTGATAGTGGTTATCCGTGGTGGACAGTGTTTGGTGGAGCTCCTTGACTGAACAAGTTTGGAAGCAGGAATGGCATCTACTCCCGAAATAACTTGCCTCTGGAAACCATTTGAACTTGGAGAAACTATGAAAGTTATACAAGTGTTCAGGTCTTGCGTTCATAGGGTTGCGATGAGTTGCCTACGGACTCTACAGCAATTAACAACAACAGGTACAGGCTAGGTTTAGAAGAGGCTGTGGTACTAGGGATATAATAGCTAATATTAGATGGATCTTGTGTTTCCTTGACTATGCAAGACATCAACTGTGAGGATCACAACAAACTCCGGTTGTTGACCCTGAGAAGAAGGGGAATCCCAGAATATTTGATTGTGCTTATGTGAAACTTATACTTGAACCAGGAGGCAGTTGTCAGAACAGAGCAAGGAAACACTGCATGGTTCAAAATCAGGAAGGGCATCAGCCAGGGATGTGTTCTGTCTCCGTACCTTTTCAGTGTGTATTCAGAACAGATCATCCGGGATTCTGGGCTGTACAAGGAGGAATGTGGCATCAGGATTGGAGGAAGATTCGTCAACAACCTGCATTATGTAGATGACACAATCCTGATTGTTGTAACTGAGGAGGACCTAAAGCACTTGCTGCAGAATGTCAAGGACTATAGCCTTCAGTAGGGATTGGAGCTCAACATCAAGAAAACAAAGATTCTCACCACTGGGCCAGTTGGCAGCATCATTATGGATGGTGACAAGATTGAGATTGTTAACAGCTTTAGTTTGCTTCTTTCCACAATCAACACTCTTGGTACCAGCAGCCTAATCAAGAGACTAATTATTGGGAAAGTCAGTTGTCAGGGACCTCTTGAGAGGACTGAGGAGCAATGATGTCGTGCTGGAGACTAAGGTGTGCCTGATCCAGGCCATACTCTTTGCAGTTGCATGCTATGCATCAGAGAGCTAGCTGGACAGTGACTAGGGATGATAAAAAGAGAATTGATGCCTTTGAGCTGTGGTGCTGGAGAAGAGTGTTGAATATACCATGGACTGCTAGGAGAACAGACAAGTTTATCCTAGAGAGGGTAAAGCCAGCCTGCTCCTTGGAGGCAAGAATACTGAAGCTTCATCTGACATACTTTGGAGTTCCTGGAGCGGGACATCATGTTTGGAAGAGTGGAGGGACAGTGCAAGAGACAAGACCCTCGATGAGATGGATCAATTCAGTGATTGGGTAATGGGAGTAGGTGTGTCGGAGACAGTAAGGTTGGCACTAGAGCAGGGTTTAGGGCTCTTGTACTTAAGAATGCTATGAGTTGCAAGTGACTTGGCGACACATAACAACAACAGCAGCAACAGCAACAATTTTTAGAACAAGCCGGCCTTTCATCTCTGTGAGTTGGAACTTTTAACCTTACGTTTAGTAGCCAAATGCATTGATAATCTTTTGTACCGGTGAGTCTCCATTTATCTTTTCAGCTGTCTTATGTGAAGAATTCTCTGAGATAAGAAGGTTTCCTGAATAAAACTTAATGCTTCCCATAAGGACTCTGGAATGATGTTACATAATGTTGTTCCCCTTTCTTAAATGGAGAATAAATAAACTTCTATTAAAATTTTTACCATGAATAATGGATGATCAGACATTATGAGTAATGCAATTAACAATCTAGAAAAGGACATGAATTATGGAATAAAGGAGAGAGAAGAGTGAGAAATCCACACAGTTGAATGGATGAAAACATCATTTCTTTGTAAAATTACAATAAAGGAATTTACCATGATCTCTAATAATAAAATGTATTGTTTTGTCAGCCTTTTTATAGGGTCTGATATTTTGCATTTAAGTCACGCTTTTAAATTTTTTCTATTAAATGGTGCTCAGACTCAGAATATGGGACTTGGCTCTCTGAATATCAGCTGTCTTAACAGCAGCTGAAGCTTATCCTGTGGGCACCAGAAACATGACGGGCATAGCAGAGTCAGATCTGTGGGAAAGCTTATTTTTATTTGTTTATAACACACATCTTTGATTTTATGGCCATGTCTCCTATTAAGATGTTAAACAATCGTAAGAATTACTTGGAAGCAATTCTCAGACAAAATACCCTGGGTTCACAGCAGTAATGTGTCACAGAAGAAACTTAACAGTTTTCCATAAATTTAATTGCCGCCTAGAAATGATATTTGTAGAGACAGACGATTATTTGTATCTTACTGTTAGTCAGTTTCTTTTTAATAGGAGTGCTGAGCTTTGTACATGTCAGTTAATTTTTATAGGTTTTGTAATTAATGTTTAATTATGTTTTATTATCCACGATTTGCTGCCTTACCTTGGTGACACATGAAGTGTTCTCACATGCAGTATTTTGTGTATATTTCTATTTTGTTAATGTTTTACAAAATCTCAGTATTTATGTGGATGTAAAATCGTTCTCTGAAACATTCTAGAAATCTATCTCCTCTATACTTGTTTGCCAAAACACTCCTAAAATGTGACTTGGGTTGTTGCTTGCCATTGAGTTGGAACTGAAACTTAGCTGACCCTCCAGTGGGTTTTCAGAGGCAGTTAATCACATGGGAGATTGCCCATTTTCCCACAGAGATCTGGTGAATTTGAACCACGTACCTTTTGGATTACAGTGCAGTTTCTTACCATTAGACCACCTGAGCTTTTTGAAAGGAAAAAACCCAAATGGTACATTCTGTGATTAATTATTAGATTGAAAACTGTATATCTGCATTTCCTTAGTTTCTTTATATGCTAAAGCAGGAACATTTTCTGTGCTGTATGTTTTTCAAACAAGTGCAAAATTCATACTTAACCTCGTGTCAGTAGGACTTACTCTTGGAGATTTTGTTTGCTTGCTTGTTTAAGTAGCTAAAAATCTCTCACACTTCATTCACATATATTTATGCAAAGTGTTTGGAATTAGTGTTCAAAGCAAGTCAACTTATGATATTGGCCAAGCCATCAATACTGTAGTTACTAAGCATTTGTTGTGTGTCTCCAGTGACAGTTCAGTTGTATGGCTGAGAGCTGTGCTGCTTCCATTGTTAAGGGAACATTCTAGAGCACCTCCAGAGGAAGTGAAGGATCATGGGAGTTTGAGCTGGGGTGAAGGAGCCCAACCTGATGACGAGGTTTTTTCTTCCTCATTCTCCAGCTCTCATTCCCGTGTTGCAAGTCATGCACTGATTCTGCACTTATTAACATCTCTTTGTCTCTAATTTTCATGTAATTTTCCATGTGTTTTACAGTGAATCTTTTTTCTTCTCATCTGTGTAAAGCACAGCTGAAGAAAAGACATTACCATGTAACTTCTTCAGTTCACTGGCTTGTCTGGTACAGGATGAAATCATACGTTTTACATATTTGAGAAGTCACAAGCTATTAAATGATCCTTAGTTTCTACATTGCATAGTTTTGGACACGGAAGGATTAAAAAGGAATCAGCAGTTATACATTTAAATGGCATAGCTTCTAGGTGCTGATCAACATTACGTAATTTCTTGAGTGTTAAGATAAATTAATATTTGCTGTGTGTTTTTTTCAGAGGCATCTTAACTTAAAATCATCCCAAAAGCTGTGTGATTTAGGGAATATTGCCTCCACTTTTTACCGTGGAAGAAGCTGAGGTCTAAAGGCTGTAGTTACACATACCTTAGTCACAGGACTTCCTAATGGAACAGTATCATTTGACTGTCCCTTTCAGCCCTGCTTCAGCCCCATTGCACACAGTTTGTGAATCTCTCTCCCTCATTGCCGTGGAGGGGGAACTGACTCCTAGCTGACCCTTCCATTGGGTCTCTGAGGCTGTAAATCGTGTAGGAGAAGATTGCACGTCTTTCTCCCATGGAACTACTAGTGGATTTGAGCCACTAGAGATGTGGCCTTTGACTTAAAATGTGTAGCATACTGGCTGACTATGCCACCAGAGTCTGTAGTTTGTGAGTGGGAAGATGTATTTGCAGTTTTTGTAGCATAGACCTCATTCATATTTCAGGGGCAAGGTTCTAGCATGGGATCTGACATTTAGGGAACACTAGATGGTGCCTGATGTTCCTACAGGGAACATCCTGCAGGGATGTACTTACAGGGAACCTGTAGTACTGGTCAAGTCAAATTGATGTGGATAGATGGTAACCCTGTGGGTTGCACAGTAGAATCGTTCTCCATAGACATGTCAGCGGGTGCCCTACCCCCTTTCTGCATGTAGTTTGCAGTTACAAACTTTTTTTTAACCTTTTATTTATTTTTTAAATTTTGAATTGATTTTAATGACGTTTACAGAGACTTTGGATTTCCATTCATTCATTGTTACACTTTTCTCTCTGCCCACCCATTCCCCCTCCCCCACAGTTACAAATTTTGAGTTCTGTGTTCAAATAGCCAACTTTTTAATTAGAAGTTTGCATTGCCACTCAGGCACTCTTGGTATAGTTTGCATTTACAAATTCTCTTTCTTTCACTTTTTATTTATGTTTTTAAATTTTAAATTGATTTTAATGAAAGTTTACAAAGACTTTGGATTTCCATCCATTCATCGTTACACTTTTCTCTCTGCCCACCTGTTCCACCCCCCAATTACAAATTCTGAGTTCTGTGTTGAGATAGCCAACTTTTTAATTGGAAGTTTGCATCGCCACCCAGGGACTTCTGGATATTGGGTGCCAGGCACTGCTTTAAGCCCTTTACACTGATTGTTTTACTTAATCTTCTTACTGACTCTGTAGAATAAATAGGGTATTATGAGTAAGGAAGACAGAAGAAGAATTGATATCTTTGAGTTGTGGTGTTGGACAAGAGTACTGAATGTCTCAGAATTTGCCAAAAGAATAAACAGCTGTCTTGGAAAAAGTACAGCCAGAGTGCTCCTTGGAGGCAAAGATGGCAGAACTTGGTCTCTCCTACACTGGATGGGAAGAGGCTATTCCTTGGAGATGGACATCATGCTTGAAAAGGTAGAGAGTCAGTTAAAGAGAAAGATTTCTCTCTCTGACCACATCCAAGATGGCTTGACAGAGTGACTTACAGCAGGTGGGCTCAAGTGTGTCAGAGATGATGAGAAATGACACTAGATAGGATAGGGTTTGGGTCTGCTGTTCATATTGTCTCAGAGTTGTTTGAGACTTGAACTTGATTTACACTTACTACAAGTTGAGTATGTTCATTGCTTTCATCTTTCTCACTCCAGCTCTTTGTATATTGTCTTCCTGAGCTGCCCTTTGAAATCTGTTCATTTCTCTTACTTCATTTCTTCCCTTTCTTTCAGTTTCTCTATGCTCTAGTGCAATTTTCAGAGTCATTCTGACATCAGTTTTGGTCTTTTCTTCCCTGACTTTTTTATCATGACCTTTTGCCTTTATGGATGATGCTGCTAATGTCATCCCACAGCTTATTTTACCTTGATCATTAGTATTCGCTGCCTCAAATATGTACTTGAAATGGTCTTTAAGTTCAAATGAGATAGACTCAAAGTTGTATTTAGGTTCTCATGGACTTTTATCTTCAGCTTCAGTTTGAACTAATCAATCTGAATCCTGTGTAGTCTATCATCAAGTGAGGTCGATGTATATACTCACTATTTGTGTTTTTAAGAAGGTATGTACAATGAATAAATAATTGACTGTACAAAAAAATTATATCATTTGACATCCAGCCTTATTTCTGTCTAGTTCTTTTTTGTTTCCAAATTTTTTATTCCATTCACCAGTTGTTATGAATGCTTCTTGATGGGTTGCATATTTGATGAATTTTAGACTGCCGAAGTTGGTTACTGTTATTGTACAGTTTAGTCAGAGACAACTCACAGTTGACCCTCCAGTGGGTTTTCAGAGGCTGTAAATCATGAGGAGCTTTTCCATCTTTCTCCCAGAGAGCATCTGATGGGTGAAACCATGTGCCTTTGGGTTGGCAGCACAAATCCTTAACGTTAGTCCACCAGAGCTCCTCAATACATTAATTTAAAAAAAAATTTAGTAATTGGTGTGTATATTTGAATGATGTCAATTTAAAGATCAAAGTTTGCCTGATCCAAACCATTATCTCTGCAAGTAATCTCCCTCTGCATGTGAAGATTGGACAGTGATATAGAGCAACAGTCGAGTCGATGCCTTTGAATTGTGATGTTGGAGAAGACGACTAAATGTCCAAGGGTCTGTCACAAGAACAAACGGTTATGTCTTGGAGAAAGTGCAGCCAAGTAGCTGGCAAGGATGGTGAAAATTGGAGTCGTGCACTTTGGACATGTTGTCAGGAGGGACTAGTCCTTGGAAAAAGGCATCGTGCTGGGAAAGAGAGAAAGAGAAAGAGACTCCAACAGGATGGATTGACACAGTAGCTCTAACAGTGAGCTTGAGTCTTTCAGACAGAGATCGTGTGGATGGTGCAGAACAGGGCAAGGTTTGATCTGTTCTCCATAAGGTTAGTGTAAGTTGTGGTCGACTCACTGACACATGAAAACAAACAATAAATGAAGCATAATATTCCTCAGCATACTTATAAAATGTAAATTATTGTCGCCATTGAGAACATTTCTGATTTCTGTGCAAAACTGAAGGAACAAAACTAATTTTTGTAAAAATTATCGAGGATTTACCCAGTATTTCAAAGATTTATTTTCTTTTATTTTCTTTCACTGTGCCACCATCTTGATTGATTTCCTCTTTAATTGCTAACTTGTGTTCCTGCCAAATGCTCATTTGTCACCAACTCTGCCTGTGATTGGAACAGTTCTCCAACCTTACCTTCCCAGACATTATGAAATTCCTTTTAAGATTTACACCTCACACTTCTAAACTGCACATTATGTTTGCAACAATTTATGGTTAGGCATTTGTAACATCTGTTGTGAGAAACAAATTCATTGGGCAGATGCAGTAGACACAAGGTTAGGACAGGGGAGATCTTTGTATCATGACTGATTTCACAAGTGGTCATTTATTTCAGTGGTAAGTATTGTTCCATTACATTTTGTACATGGTTGCATTTTGCTTTTCTCTGCCACCTTGAAGTTGATTTGTTGGAGAATGACTGAGAAAGGATTAAGATGAGATGCTAAACTGCCTTGTTGGTGAGAGCAAGCAGCAAGGTAAGGGTTGTTTTGGTGCCTATTGTGTCTCTTGCTTCACATCATAGCCACCCTTCTGCTTCCCAAACTTCCAAGCCCTCACGTCATTCCTACTTCTTGCCCCCACACCCATCTCAAATGCTTCACAAATGCTTCTTTCTGTGTCTGTCTTGTGTTTTCTATTCCTTTTCCCTCAACTTTCCTTTTTGTTGAGTCCAGTGTTACTTGGAGAGATTGAAGTGAGGATGCATCAGCACTTCCTACCCACTTTTTCATGAGTCCTCATACACTCAGCTGGGATGGATCATTGTTGCCATGAGTTGATGCTGCAGAAGATGTTCTTGTTTTTTCTATTGTGGTTGTCTAGATGATAGACATGGTTCACTTAGTTCTTGGGTGTTTTACTGTGTCTACAGCTGCATTAGGATTAAGAGAGTCTGCATGTGCTGATATCACTGCTCTAGAACTTTGTGTTTTCAGGACTTTGTTTCTCAGAATTGTCATTGTTTTTTGTTGCTAGTTGTGACTCATAACTGACCCTGCAGCAAGCTCTTGTTGTTGTTGTTGTTATGTGCCGTCGAGTCACTTGCGACTCATAGCGACCCTATGCACAACAGCCCTAAACTCCGCTCTGTCCTGTGCCAATCGCACTGTCTCTGACACTCCCATTCCAATTACCCGAGTCACCGAATCAATCCACCTCATAGAGGGCCTTCCTCTCCTGCGCCGTCCCTCCACCCTCCCAAGCATGATGTCCCTCTCCAAGGACCGGTCTCTCCTCACAACATGTCCAAAGTATGTTAGACGGAGCCTCAGCAGGCTCTTAGGACTGTAAATTGTGAGGGAGGAGACCACCCATCTTTCTCCTGCAGAGCAGTAGATGTATTTGAACTACCTGTCTTTGGGTTGGTCACCAGAGCTTGCTCTTGACTTTTTATCATGAAATTGGCCCTAGCTTAAGGCAGCCCTATCCACAATGGAACAAAATACTTCCCAGACTGTGTCATTGGTTCTGAATCTGACAGTGGTCATCAGTAAAGTTTTAATTAGTTACGTTTTTCCAACTAGGTCTGTCTTTCTTAGTCTTTCTTACTCTGACAGCTCTGTTGAAACATGTTCAGCTTCATAACAAAGTGCATGTCTCCACTGACAGATGGGTGCAGCGTCCTGTGAGGCCTCCCACCAGGAAGGAGAGAATTCACACTGAACCACCGGTGTCCTTCTCAGAATTAGGTGGTGAGGATTATCAGGGTCTGGAAGCATGCGTCCCTACACAGAGGCATGTTTTGTCCATTGTTCTTATTCACCAGCCTGCCATCTTTGTTCTACATGAAATATGCTAGAATAACACAAAACTCAAACCCATTGCTGTTGAGTCAGAGCAGACTCACAGATAACACTCCAGTTGAGCTTCCAAAGCTGTAGATTGCAAAAGAGGAGATTACTCATCTTTTTCCCTCAGATTTGCTGGTAAATTCAAACCACCAGCAAGGTTCGGCCTTTGGATTAGCATATTCCATATGGACTACGCCATTGCAAACAAAACGATTTGTTCATTTTGTGTATAAGCCTAATCATATACAGGGCAGATAAAACCAGGAGTAATGGGTCGTTTTGGAAGATTTCTTAATTCCCCAAACCCTGGCGTACATTAAAGGGTTACATTATGTAAGCAGTAAATGCTGCTGCCAGCCCTTCTCCAAGCCAGTGGACACAGGCATCTGAGCTCACACTGAGGGCTCCAAGAGTCACTTCCACACTGATGACCTGTGCAGGAAGATCACACTAAGGCAGACCCTGGACAGGGACATCAGTGAGCCTGCGTGAGGTCAGAGACCAAGGACTAGCAAAGCAATGACAGACCCTGGACAAGGACATCAGTGAGCCTGCATGAGGTCAGAGACCAAGGACTAGCAAAGCAACCTGGTTTTATGGCTTTTATTTTTTGACTTGATTTTCATCCAGTCATTCATGCACATTATGCCCTACAGGACCAATTAAAATTCATCAATGCCTTTTTTCACAATGTCTCCTCAAAGTCACCTTGTACCTCTCCTATTCCTTCACTCCACTTATCTTTGTTTTGTTTCATCTTTGGCTTTGAGGTCAATGAATATATTTGCATAATGATTATATTAATAGGACTTCCTTAAATGCCTATGGCTCATGCTGTTGTAAACTGTGACTCTTCACTTCGTCATTTCTGGCATGTGATTGTCTGATTAAAAGTAGCTAATACCAGTTCATCTCAGCTACTGCCTAAGATATGAATCTTTCTGCTTTTTATGTTCCATTTTTTGACAATCTGCAATTTTCCTAATTTTATTTTTTGTTGTTGTGTACCATTGAGTCAGAATCGACCGATAGGTGACCCAGAGGCAGTGGGAGGAGATTGCCCATCCTTCTCCCATGGAGCAGCTGGTAGATTTGAACCATCTGCCTATGGGATTGCAGTCAAGCTTCTTACCACCAGGCCACCAGACCTCCCTGTATCTTCCATTTACCGACTAGTATTGGATGTTTACTACCATTTTCCTCATTCTGAGTCTCAAATGAAGGATCTTCTTTGGGTGAAAGCTTTATATCATTTGTGCCATTAAGGCACTTTGAGGAGGCAGCTTTTCCTTAGCTGCATTTTAAGTGCCCTCTGACCTGAGGTTCTCATCTGGCACACTATCCAAAAATATTCTTTCATTATCTGTAGAGTGTTCTAAGATACGTTCTTTCAGAAGTGAATGGCCAGTCCCGCTTCATTGTCTTAGTTCAGTAGCTCTCAGTTGAAACTTGTCCATCATGGGTGACATTGCTGGTATTTAAAATGCTTGCAGATAGCTTCCAGCAACACAACAGCATGCAGGCCACCCCAGTAAAGCAAACTGAGAAAAGACTTGTGGATTCTGTGAGCATAATTTCGAATGATACAGGCGGTGTCAAAAGAAGGTAGAAGGCATAGACAGAGTTACTGTACCAAAAAGAATTGGTTGATATGGAACCATTTTGGAGAGCAGTATATGATTAAGAACCAATAACATTGAAAAAAGAAGTCCCAGCTGTGCAAAAGACAATGGTAAAAATAAAAATAAGACTCGGGAATTGATGGAATACTAGTTGAAGTGTTTCACGAGATAGATGCAAAGGAAGTCACAAATCTGTCTTGAAGGAAGATCCTTCAAAAGACGCATCATGCTGGGAAAGGTGGAGGGCCAGGTAGAGAGAGAAGCTCTCAGTGACATGGACTGACACAGTGATTACCACTACAGGCTGCAGCCTGCCAGGGATTGAGATGGTGCAGGCTAGGGCAGGGTTCAGATCTGTTGTTATAGGTATGCGATGAGTCGTGACTGACTAACAACAAGTGCCGTACTTTAATTATGACCATTTTTATCCAGAGTTCAGTGCAAGGCCCTTTGGGTTATACAGAAATGAGAAAGACATATGTACTGTAATAATGGTATGTAATTAGTTTGTTAATTATTTGTGTATAATTGGGGATTCAGAAGTGCCTGAAATACTTTAGTCTCCTAAATAGGTTAAAGTCTATCACATGCCAATCTCTTGGGGCTGTAATTTCAGTAAACCATTTTATGCAACTTGTAAAAATGTAAACTTTGGCCTAATTTCTATTAAATTTTTATTGATTTTAAATTAGGATGGCCCAAGTTAAATTGCTTTTCTGTATTCTTGAAACCTCTCTGGCTACAAGTGGTACATTTCTGAGGAGTTGAGGTGACAGTAATATATACTTAGAAGGTTATCTACATCTTTCCTACATTCTTTTGCCATTTTTTAAGGTATGGATCCTTGTGGTATGTATTGTCTTCCTGGATGGATTCTGTCTCTGTTGAGTAAGGGCTATAGATAAAAGAACCGAGAGGAGCAAGTTCGTCCCTGGGTGATGGAAATAGTTAACTTGCTGTGCTGTTAACCACAGAGTGATTCTTCTCTGACACACGTGGGGCCCCACGAGCCAGAGGAGAAGCTGACATGATGGTGACTGTTTTACTGTTTGCCGAGGAGTCCTCTCCATGAATTAGACACGCTTCATCCAGTTCTTATTCTATAAAATGTTCCAAAGATCAAGAAAATAAGTCCTTGAAGAATTTCCTTTTGTCACAATTTTGTTAAGCTGAATTTGAATACAAATTGCTCTGATGGCTTAGTGGTAAGGTGTTGTGTGTTAAACCAAAGGTACAAGATTCAGATCTACCAGCTGTGCTACATGAGAAAAGATGAGTAATCTCCTTCTATTGAAAATCCTCTGGAGGGTCAGGTATGGGTTGGTTTCTACTCGATTGTACACAAAAACAATAAACATCAATACTTACGTTTCACTTGCACTTCTGTTATGTGGAATAGAATTGAGCACCCAGAAATGAGCCCATTTTCCTACAGTCAATTGATATTTGATAAGTAAATGAAACTTGTTAAATGGGGAAACACCAAACTCCTTTAACAAATGGTATTGGCCAAATTAGACATCGACTTGCAAAAAACTGCCAAAAACATTCGCATTTCATACCATACACAAAAACCACCTGAAGGTGGATCTTCGACCTAGGGGTAAAACCCAAAATCATGAGGCTCGTCAGAGAAAAATAAGAACAAAATTAGAAACCCTAATCTAGGTATGAATAGGCTTTAAAATATAGGCAAAAATCCACCACCAGTAAGTGGGTAAAATAGATGAATAACACCTTCTAAAAATCAAGTCCTTGTGTGTGTCAGAAACCTTCCCAATCAGATCAAAAGAAAACTCACAGACTGGGAAACAATATTTTTCAGTGGCATTTCTGACAACCAAAATTTATTGAATACTACAGCACCTCAAAAAGAAAATTATTAATAACCCAATTACAAAATGGGCAGCAGATATGAAAAGACTTTTCACCAAAGAGTATATTCAGATATACTGCAAACACATTAAGAAATTATCAAAATCACTAACAATTAGATGCAAATCAAAACATCAGTGAGATTCATCTTACCCCAACAACAACAGCAAGGTTTAACAGGACAGCAGACAACAAATGTTGGGGAGGATATGAAGAGATTAAAATTCTGATGTATGGTTGGTGAGAGTGTAAAATGGTACAACCTTTGTGGAAGGCTGTTTGGCATTTCTCAAAAAGGTGAACATAGAAATCCCATAGGACCCAGATATTCCACTATTGGGAATATACCCGGAAGGAAATCAGAGCTGAGGCACAGGCAGGTATATTTCATTGGACCTATGTTTATTGCAGCATTATTTACAATGGCAAGGAGATGGAAGTAACCTGAATGCCCACCAACAAGTGAATGGGTAGAGAAATTATGGTGCATTCATACAATAGAATACACTGTACCATTAAAAAATAATGAACAACTCCTGAAATACTACACAGCATGGACAAGACTAGAGAACATTATGCTGAGTGATCACAAAAGAACAAATGCAGTATTCTGCGTCTACTGTGCAAATAAGAGGGTTATGGGTGATGGGAACAGGGAAAGCAGAACTAGAATGGACAGTGTACGAGATCAGGGAAAGGCACAATTAACCTGGAAAAACTGGTTAGATGGGCAATATATGTGTTGCAGTTAACAACATGGAACAGGACATGCATAAGTGATAAAACAGAAAGGGGAAAGAAGAGGAGAAAGGAAAGCAGGACGATAAGAAGAAAAATTGGACAGCAGAGATGAGCAGATGGATGGGTAAGATGAAGGGATAGTCAGGGTACAGTGAAGATTTAATAAAATGCTGGGATAAATGACATTGCTAAGTTGTAACTAATGTTATAAAACAAAGCATGTATAAATAATTGAATGAAAACAAAGTAAAAAAATACATTTGTTGAGTGTTCATTAATAACATGTATTTTACTGTAACATAGCATATACTTCATTGCTCACCTGGATGTTTCCTCTATTATATTATCAGTTCCTGGAGCTTGACCTGTGTCTTATTCATCTTTATCTCTTTATATCTTCAGCAGTTATTTCATAGAAGCCACTTGACAAATGTTGGTTATTGATGAGACAGGATGGGATGACTGTAGCTATCCAAGAGATAACTTGAGATGTTTTAAAGAGTGACTGAGCTCAGTAAGCATCTTTAGGATGCTTCTGTAGTTTAAGAATTTTAATTGACTACAAGTAAACAGTAGGAATCTCAGAACATTTAATTGTGTTCAGGTAAACCTGTACCTAGACCAAGAGACTCTTGTGTAAACAGAGCAAGGGAACAGTACACAGTATAAAATTAAGAAAGGTGTGCATCAAAGTTTGTATCCTTTCTCCATATTTATTCCATTGGTATGCTGAGCCAGTTATTTGAAAAGTTGGAATCTATGAATAAGAATGTGGCATCAGGATTGGGGAATGACTCATCAATAACCTTTAATCACACAACCCTGCTTTTTGAAAGTTAGGAGGACTTGAAGTGCTTGTTGCCAAAGATCAGTCACTGAAGCCTTCAATATAGATTGCATCTCAGTGTCAAGAAAACAGAAATTCTTATCACTAGAGGAATAGGCAACACCATGCTAGATGGAGAAAAGATTGAAACTGTCAATGACCCCGTCTTACTTGGGTCCACAATTGGTACACTTGGTACTAGTTATCAGGAGATCAGGAAAAATTATAGCACTGGGAAAGTTTTCAGTTAGAGACCTCTCCAAATTATTGAGAAGCAATGATGTCATTTTGAAGACTAATGTGTGCCTGATTCATGTCATAGCCTTTTCAGCCACTTGCTGTGCATATGAAAGCTGGACGATGAATAAGGATTACAGAAAACGAATTGATGCCTTTGAGTTGTGGTGTTGGAGAAGAGCACTGACTATCTCATGTTCTTCAAAAGAACAAACAGATACCTCTTGGAGTGGTCTGTGGAGGCAAAGATGATAAAATATATATTTCATATATTTTGATCATGTTGCTAGAAGAGGCTATTCCTTGGAGAGGAATATCGTGCTTGGAAATGTGGAGGGACAGTGAAAAAGAGGAAGACACTTAGCCAGGTGGATTGACACAGAGATAGCAGCAGTGGGCTACAGGTATGTCAGATGATGAGGTTGGCACAGTAGGGCATCAGGTCTGTTGTTAATAGGGTTGCTGTGAGTTGTACTTGACTTGAAAGCACCTAACAACAGTAAGAACAATAACAATAAGAAGTAGTCATCTTAAAAACACCTAGTGGTTGAGTCAATCATAGTTGATCTAGTAGAGAACTACTCCATAGCAGTTGTGTACATCTTTACAGGCTCATCTTTCTCCTGCAGAGTGGTTGGTGGGTTTGAACATTCAACTTTTAATTAGCAGTCTCACTACTGTGACACCAGAGATCTTTCTGCAAGTAACCTGAAAATCAATAGTTAAAGCAAGATGCATCTTAATATTTCTTTTGTTTACCACAAAATCTGAAGTTAGGCAGCCCAGAGGTAGGACAGAGGTTCTGTGAAGTCATTTGTATCCAAGACTCATTCTTTTCCATCCTTAGTTGTGTGACTTCTATCCTCAAAGAGTTGCTTCATCATCACAAGATAGCTACTGCAGCTCCTACAGCTCTTTATTCCTGATGAGAAAAAGGGGGCAAGAGAAAAGAAAGCTAAAGAGAGGCAACTAGCTGAAGAAATTTCCACTTCAGGAGAGTTCTCAGAATTTCCAGCAGATAACTTCAACCTATATCTTGCTTAAAGGAATTTAGCACAGTGTGTCCTTGACTTACAAGGTTGGTGGTTTGGATCCACCACAGAAGAAACTCCTGGGGATCTATAAGATTACAGTCATTGAAGACCTGCAGATGCAGGTCGACTCTGTAACACATGGAGCTTTCAGGAGTCAGAACTGGGTAGTCATTAGTAGACTGGGCACATTGTTGAAGTCCTAGCAGAGATTAGAAAATGTTGTTTTTATGCTGAGTAAAGCAGAGAATACTAGAAGAATGTCTATCTGTGTTTCATTGATTATGCAAAGGCATTTGACTGTGTGGATCATAACAAACTGTGGCTGACTCTGAGAAGAATGGGAATCCCAGAACATTTAATTGTGCTAATACGAAACCTATACTTGGACCAAGAGGCAGTAGTCAGAACAGAGCAGGGTAACACTGCATGGTTCAAAATTGGGAAGGGTGTACGCCAGGGATGCATCCTGTCTCCATACCTTTTCAACATGTACGCAGAGCAGATTATCTGAGAGGCTGGGCTCTATGAGGAGAATTGTGGCATCAGGATTGGTGGAAGGTCTATTAACAATCTGCGTTATGCAGATGACACAACCCTGCTTGCTGAAACTGAGGAGGACCTCATGCACTTGCTGCGAAGGGTCAAGGACTGCAGCCTTCAGTATGGACTGAGGCTCAATGTCAAAAAGACAAAGATTCTCACCACTGGACCAATTGGCAGTGTCAGGATGAATGACGAAGAGATTGAGAGTGTTCACAGCTTCAGTTTGCTCGGCTCCACAGTCAACACTCTTGGCACCAGCAGTCAGGAAATCAAAAAGCGTATCGCGATGGGAAAGTCTGCTGTTAGGGACCTCTCTAAAGTACTCAGGAGCAACAGTGTCTCTCTGGAGACTAAGGTGTGCCTGATACAGGCCATGGTATTTGCAATCGCTTGTTATGCATCAGAGAGTTGGACAATGACTAGGGAGGACAGAAGGAGAGTGGATGCTTTTGAGCTATGGTGCTGGAGAAGGGTACTGAATGTACCCTGGACTGCCAGGAAAACAAACACATTTATCTTGGAGAGGATTAAACCAAGCTACTCCTTGGAGGCAAGGATTCTGGGGCTTCGTCTGACATACTTTGGACATGTTGCCAGGAGGGACGGATCCTTGGAGAGGGACATCATGCTTGGGAGGGTTGAGGGACAATGCAGGAGGGGAAGACCCTCTGTGAGATGGATTGATTAGGTGACTGGGGTAATCGGGATGGGTGTGTCAGAGGCGGTGCGGTTGGCGCAGGATAGAGCAGGGTTTAGGGCTGTTGTGCATAGGGTCGCTATGAGTCGGAAACGACTCGAAGGCACATAACAACAACAACAACATATTGCCTTGGCCAACAAATTTGGGTTGATGCTTTTAAAGAAGGTATATTGACAGGCAGCTTTCTGTCTTTGCCATCAGGTATACTGGAGTTTATATAAAATAGTAGGTTTATATCACATAATGTGCTAGGCTTCTCTGACAATTTTAATAAATAATAATAATAGCATAATGAATTGTTTGACTTTCCTTGAACTTTCAATCTAGAAAATCAGACAAAGCCTCACCTAGAAACTGAATCTTCTAAGGCATCTTTTATATATGTCTGCAGGCTTAGAACAATGCTAAACCAGTTTCTTTTCTGCCAACTGTTAAGGAACTCTGTGTTGTGCTCTCTGTCCTTATCCTTAGAAGGATCTGCTTTCCTGGTAGGACTTATCTCTTCCTGGTTTGCTTTCGCTGTAAGCAGAAGTTTTCATCATCCACTGCCTAGGAATACACATTCTCCACTGTGTTATCAGCCTCTGCAAACCACTTCTAATGACTTTACAGTAGATCTAGAATACTGTAGGGTCAAGGACAGTGTGGAAGGGTTATCAGAAAGCACACATCTGTGATAACAGGGCAGCTGAAAGCATCATAAATTGCTCCTGCTCTCTGGTTGGAGTTGCTGAGCTGGTTTTCAGTCCTGGGCACATAATGTGGAAAACTCTGTCCAGTTCAGACAGATATTGATTCCATTATTTAATTTATGTAAAATACCTTATCATCTCAAAGGAAAACTAATAAAGAAAATGAAATGTAGCAGTATATATACTCTTTGAATACACACATGTACACCTTATAATATCTGGTTTTTCTAATTTAAAATTGTTGTATAAGTCATTCACCAGATCAAATACAGCCATTTGGGAGTGAAAATTGAGAAATCTAAGGTGTCAATGCTTGTCGAGGATGATACCCCCCCCCGAAAAAAATTAGTATTTATCTCAATGCAATGTAAAATCTCTTAACTATTCTCACTTGACATGGTCCCTAGGGAGTTGTGCTGGTAAGTCAAAGGCCATCTAGCTCTAGTAGTTCAAATCTGTGGGAGAAAGATGGGCGGTCCCCTCCCATGAAATTTTACAGCTTCAGAACCCCTGAGATACCCACTCTGTCCACTCTTCACTTATGGTTAGATTCCAAACACCAGGACCGTGTGCAAAAAAGCAGCATTAGGTGCAAAGGATTAGGGTTGTGGGTGGGAGGAGATGGGGGTGTCATCTCGAGTCTAGACTACTTAGAAGTGCTATGCCCCAGCAACACTAACCTCTGGATCCCGGGGCCCTGATCTCTGTCAAGGACCTGGATTTTGAGGATTCACTAGAGGAAAAGCTGTAATTCTGAGGCTTGAGCAATCAGTGGATCCAGCATCGGGATGATAAGTGAGGATTGCTGCCAGTGCCCATGTCCTGTACAGCCACCTTCTCCCCAGCCCTGGCTGTGTGGGGCAGACTCCTGGCTGTGAAGGACAGGCTGCTGGTCTTGAAGGGCTTGGACTTTGACCCTGAGAGCTTGGAGACTAACAGGTGCTCAAAGGAGGAGCCCAGCAGCCCAGGATGTGAAGGAAGAGAGGACAGTTAGCTTTTGCTATAGCTGCTAGGCCCCAAATTACCCCCAGTACCTTTCCAGCTGCAGAACTGGGTCCTTCCAGCACTTGAGTAAAGTCACAGCATTAGTTCTGTCTCAAGCCCACATCTTAAGCCCTCTTGGGCCCTCCTCAGAAGGACTCCCTCAAAATCCTTCTCAGTCACTTCCAGTGGTGGAGGTGGGACTGACATGCAGCCTGCTGGAGAACTCAGTATTTCAGCTTCAAGCCTGACAGACGTGGTTGTCGCTGCAGGCTGGGAGATGGGCCCTGAAGGGAAACCCAGGTTAATGTGCAGGAATAGTCTGATAGTGGGTTTTTTGCTATTGTCTCTGGTGACCTTGGTCAGGAGCTGTGCTGCCAACCTGATGGCTCATGGTTCAAATCTATGAGCTGCTCTGTAGGAGAAAGATGGGCAGTCTCCTCCCATGAGATAGACTGCCTATGAAATCCTGTTTGAGAGTCAGTTATGAATCATTTCCCACTTGACAGTACACAACAACAGGAAGAAAACATATAATGCTGGATAAGAAGATAGTTGATGAAGGAGTCATAGGTTTATAATCTTAATGCTGTTGGCCCTACCAGGATAATAAATTTACCATTAAAAACAAGACTTCAATCTAAAGCTTTCATGTACTCTTGAAACCTTGGAATAGAGTTATCCCAATGGAACACTGACAGTAGAGAACAGAAATTACCATTTTAATTCTTATTAGTGCCATAAATAGGTATTGAGAGAAATACAAATTCACTTTTTTCACTTAAAGGATTTCATTAATTTGACAGAGTTAGCAAGACTATCAAATGCTTTAGGAAGCTTAATTTTAACAAATAGCCATATTTATTCTTGCATAGAGTTATAAGAAAAAGGAAAATTGTTTATTTCTACTATACTCTGTCATAATCTTTGTTTAGCTGCCTTAGAAGTTGAATGTTTTGTTTTGACAAATTTCTTTAAACTGGTTGCAAATATTTAAACGTTCCATAGAGAAGAATGGGCAGTCTCCTCCCGTGCAATTAACTGCCTCTGAAAACCCACCGCAGGGTCAGCTGTGGTTTGGTTCCGCCTCAGTGGTACACAACAACAACAACAACAACAACAACAGCAGCAGCAGCATGTCAATCTAAAATGAAACAAAGGAATCTTGGAGATGAGTTCATGGAGACTTTGAAGCAGGCCTTGTGGTGCTAGTGGTGAAGCACTCGCCTGGTAACAGAAAGGTTGGTGGTTTGAAGCTATAGGAGAAAGACAGCAGTTCTTCTCCCCAAAGATTTAAAGCAAAACATCGAGAGGTCGAGAGTCAGTATAAATCAGAACTTTTTGAGAAGAACAGGTTTTAACAAGAAAAGGGATGAGCCCTAACAGAGGCCTTTCCCTTTCTCTTCCAAGTTAAAGGATTCAGCTACTCTGTTTATGTGATTAGGTGAGTTTAGTTCTGCCGTTCTTACCCTGTGGCGTCATCAGTAAGGTATAATGTTGCTTGAGTTTATCTTAATAAAACATTGGTATTTACCTTCTAAGAGAAAGAAAATGATAGTAATAATTAAGTAAATCTCCGCCACTGTTTTCCAGGGAGGAAACTTAGAGCTTAAATCTTGCTTCTTAAGTGTTGATTTTTTGATTCCTCTCAGCTTTCTCATGGTTTTTAGTCATAAAACCAAGACAGAGCTATTGTTGTTGGTTTGAGGTCTTTTTTGTTATTGTTGTTGTTTTTAAGCTATTTTACATGTAAATAACTGTGTGCTATTTTACTTTCTTGACATGCATCCATTCCTTCTCTCCTCACTAAAAGCAAGGCCACTGTTGTGAAGTCAGTTTTGACTCATGGTGACTCTCCATTCCCTGCTACCGCTGCCTTTCCCAGGCTGGAAATCTTTACAGGAAGAGATGATGCAGCTTTCTCCCACAACACAGCTGGTGGATTTGAATTGCTGACCTTTTGTTTTGCAGTCCAAGGCATTACCACCAGGGGTATTTTGTATGTACTCTTATTTCTTCTTGTTATTTTTAATTTTGGAGAGTGCTGGTAGCCTACTGGATAGGGAACTGTGCTGCCAACCCAAAAGTAAGCAATTCAAATCCAGCAAATGTTTCACATGGAAAACATAGGTGATCTTCTTCTTTGAGATTTACAGCCTCTGAAATCCTGCTGAGGGGTCATCTGTGAGTCAGTTTGACCTGAAGGCAGTTAATGTGAGTGGTTTGGACTCAACAACAATGACTTGTGTGATTTTTTAATTGTATTGTGGAGAAATAGAAGTAAACAAAACGTTTGTCTTTTCAGTCTTGTTTCAGTGTATGTAATTCGGTAGCATTAGTTCTGTCTTTGCCACAGTCCATTTCTAAAAGCCTTGTGTCACTTCAAGCAGCACTCAGGACCCCTGGAATGACAGTTCTCTGTTGCTTAGTTTCTTCTCTGTGTGGTGTGCTATTTTAAGCATTTTACATACAGTGATTCACTGATAACTCACCACAGCCTTTGAGGTAGTGACTCTGACGTGATGAAATTGAAGTCGGGAGGTCAGACAACTGCCCACAGCTCTGTGACTAGTTTAAGTTAGTTGTGCGGTGTCTTCTGGCTTTTACCTTTTCCTCAGAGACAGTGCCTCCCTCGTTAGTGTCTGGCCTGATGGAGGAAAATTCATGCCAATGATTACTGAAGTAAGTGGCCTTTGCTTTATGGAGACTGTTAGTACTTTAAAGTATGTTTGCCTGACTTGCAAGTGTGTTTACATACCATAAGTCTCTTAATTTCTACCCATGAGCCAACATCTCCAAATAAATCAAATGGGCCCTGATTTCTTTTTCCTTCCTGGGAACTTGTGGGTTTGAAGTTGGACCTTGTTCCTGCAGCACTGTGTAATTTCTTCTTGGTGGTTTTTGTTTTTAAATTAGAAGCTGTTGCCTGCAAGCACATGTATATAAGCATAGAGTCCCAGATGGCATTTCCTCCTACCTGTGTAGCAATGTACGTGGATTTGATAGATAAAAAGAATGCCTTTGTGCGATAATCTTCCTGGTAGTTTCTTGGACATCGCTCTGAAATTCAGCTCACTGTCTTGTCCCTTTAGTGTCTGGGTGGTCTGGTCAGGATGCTGCCCACCGTCAAAGCAGGCCAGGTGCTGATAAGCAGCACGTGACACTGTCAGGAAGTGGGCGCCGATTGCCTCTGGGACTCCTGCCCACAATGCACCACATGTGCTCAGTGGCTCCTGCAGCCTGGGATGAGGGATTAGTTGAGAACCTTGTGGCTGAGCTATCCTTAATCTTCCTCCCCTAGCCAAAAGTTACATTCTCCAATTTATACCCTGCTAACACCCAGTTTATTTTTCAAAAGGATCTAGTTTCTAAGAAAGGAAGAAGCAGAAGGGAGAAAGTGGCAAGAGTGTTGAAGTCATATTTAACTGGCTTGTAAGAGATTGATCTCTTTCTCAGCTATTTGAGCTCTCTTCCTGGCTTTCTCTAACCATCCATCAATCCATCTGTCCATGCATCCATGCATGCATCTGTCCATGCATCCATCCATTACACGCATCCATCCGTCCATCCATCCATCCATCCATCCATCCATCCATCCATCCATCCATCCATCCACTCAGTCTCCAAGGTATATAGATCCTCTTCCATTTCTAACTTTAATGTGCTTATCATGGAAGTTTTGGGTTTGATTGAGGGGAAAAGTTGTTGATATTTCTAGTTCTCTTTGAATTCAGACTTTTGCTCCACTTCCCACCTCCTTCCTTTTCTTCCTTTTGCAATTCATCATCAAATGGTTATGATCAGCCCTCTCTTTTGGAAATTAGTAACTGAGTTGCTTGTGAGACAAACAGTTTATTTGAAGTTTGAGTATTCCAGATAGTGTGTTCAAGTCCTTCCTGCATATGGTCATCTGCTCTACACCCTTACTTTCTTGGTATCAGTCAGTGCAGTGAAAAAAACCAAGTGTATCCAAATTGTGGGTGTGTTCAGAACATACTTAGGGATAGAAGCGACGGCCTATTACTAAGGCCAGACTGTAGGCTGTTAGATTGAGTTCTGAAAACACCAAGGCTCTGGTCTCAGGAAACTTCTAGGAACAAGGGGTATCACTGGTTGGGAGTAAACCTCCCTCTCTGAGGAAGTCTGAGATTCTCAATCCTTTCTTTGTAAATATTGCATATGAGAGTAGTGAGACGATATTTTTCCCTCTGGAGTTTATGGGAGTTTATTCTCTGTGTTTTTTGTAACTCAGTGAAGTTCCTTAAAGAAAATTTCTGTTATCCTGCCTTCATGAAAGTTAGAGTTTAGTAAATATTTATAGACTGACTAAATGACCATAAATAACCCATTTGATGAGGTAGAGTAAGGAGATGATTTCACATATACCACAGTTAGAAAGTTCTGGGCAGTAGCTCTCCTCCATAAAGCAGGCAGTTGCCATGATGCCATACTCTTCTCACGAGCTCTGTCTATTCACTTAGCAACTTCGGGTCTCCTGTTTAAGAGATTCTTCCTAATTTGTTAGCCTGAGTAACCATCACCTCTGTTGTTGAGTACTAACTATAAAGTCAGAACTCACTGCTAGCTGACCAGCAGATTTTCAGAGGCATTAAATCACACAGGAGGAGACTGCCCATGTTTCTCCTGAAGAGAAGCCAGTGGATTCAAACCAAAGTACCTTCAGGTTACCTTACCACAGTTCCCTGACCACCACCTATAGTGTAAGCTTAATGCTTGACTGGGTTTGCAAAGGAACTTTAAAATCCCTGCGCCTTTTAATTTTCATAATGTTGTGTTTGGCAGAAGGAGAGCTCAGGTGAAATGCATCACTGGTAGGAGATCTAGGGTTCAGAGTGGTCGCCCACTATCTTCATCCTATTACGTTCCTTTCTGGAAATATAAATCAGATTTTATTATGTGTATATATATCTATTATCTGACAGGCAAATCCAGTTTTCCTCTCTGTGAAATTACTCCATTGCCGTACAATGTCAGGGAGCATATTTAGCATCAATTTAAAAAATAAAAAAGGTCACATTACTGAAACTGTCCATTATGATTAGGAGTTGAACAAGAACATCTGTATAGCTCAGTGGAAGAGTTTACTGGAAACTGATTAACTGGAATGTCTGCGAGGTCACATGGCAATTATTTATTTTGTTTCCTTTTTCCATATAGCCTCTTAAACCCTTGAAAATACATCTGACACTAAATCCTTGCTGAAGTTATGTACTATTGAATTGGAAGTGACTCTTGGCTGACCCTCCAGCAGGTTTTCAGAGGCTGTTCTGTGAGAGGAGATCGCCCATATTTCTCTCACAGAGCAGCTTGTGTATTTGAACTATGTGCCTTTGGGTTGGAAATTCAACTCCTCACCATTAAGCTACCAGAGCTCCCTTCTGATACTAAGAGTATGGGACCAGCATTAAAGAACATTTTGCACATGCCAGACAGATGAATTTAATGCCTAGTGACTTTGCAGGAAGTTTTTATCATTTAGCTGGGTACAGTGATGACCCTCGTGTCTCCCAGGTGGTAACTCGTGGTGTTGCATCCTGTCCCCTCCTTGAAATTCTTTCTGTACCAGACCATACAGAATCTATAGCCATGTTTGTTGTCAGTTGTAGCAATATAATAAAGTGGTATATATAGTTATAACTTTCTTAAAAGTACTATCTCTTGTTTTTATGTACTGTTGAGTTGACTCCAGCTCAGAACACAGATTGCCCAATCCTGTGGCCTCCTTACAATGTCCACTTTGCTTAAACTCGTTGTTGCAGTTAGCGTGTGAATCCATCTCCTTAGCGTCTTCCTCTCCTTTCCCTACATGCTGCTTTTTCAAGCGTGAGTACTTTTCTCAAGGACTAGCCCCTGCTGATAACATCACCAAAGCATATAAGATCAAGATGCACCATCCTCGCCATAAAGGAGCCCCCTGCCTGCTCTCTTCTAAGACAGACTTGTTTCTTCTTTTGGCAGTCCAGGCTCTATTGAGTACTCTTCTTTGACATCACAATTCAGACCTCAGTTCTTCTTTGCTATTCCTTATTCATCTGCTTTCAAGGTGCAGATGAAGCACTTGAAGGTTGAAAATAAGGTAGGCTAGTGTTAGGTCCACCTTAGTCTGTAAGCTGACTGCCTTGCTCTTTGTAAACAAAACTTGTAAAATCTTTTTCAATTGAATGACAATGTTATTTGTTAGAATGTTATTAGTATCTGAGGAGAAGTCTTTTTAATTTCATCCCCCTTCTTTTCTGGTGCAGAACTGTCCCTGAGCCAGGAACCAGCATTGTCTGACTAGTCCCTGGTTCAGTTCTCCATCTGAGCTTGGTGGATGTTCCGTGGGGAAAGGCTACTCGCACAGATAATACCTGTGGATAGAAAATTTCTTTATTGATGATTGTTCGTCATCTCAGATAACTGGCAGATACTTATCAAATAATATTTTGTACTGCTCAAATAATATTTAATCAGCATAAACTCTGAAATGGGAAGGAAGACCTTCTGAGATGGTATGTCTCAAGGAGAGAGATTAGCATTCTTTTCTGTCTAATGTAAGGCAAAATGAAGAAATACAAAGTTCATAGGGTCGTTCTGAGTTGTACTCAACTCAGTAGCACCTAACAAAAATTGCAGCAACAACTTCTCATAGTTAGGAAGACTATTCTACTTAACATTGTATTCTTCAGAGTTCCTGTGATCTTTAAAAAGCATATAATAAACCATATGATATAAATTGTTATTATAGCTCTAGTGGCTCAGTGGTTAAAGAATGTGTCTGCTATCCAAACTTCAGTGGTTTGAACCCACTAGCCACTCCATGAGGGAAAGACAGGGCAGCCTTCTGTAAATATTTACAGCCTGGAAAACTGAGTGCTGGTGGTTCTACCCTGTCAAAGAAGGTTGCAGTGAATAGAGATTGACTCATTGGTGGTGATTTAGAATACAGTACATTTCTACCACCTGTCTCTCAATCTGAAAACCTGTGGTGACTGGAAACAAAACAACAAATACTTCAAATACCAATCATCATGGCTGATAGGTTTCAGCAGTACTTTTTTAAGTAAAATTTTAATTTTATCCTGGTTTAGTTACAAAGTTCATATATATTGTTCTTCCACACTGGATCTTTCCCCTTTCCTTTATTCAACCCTCCCTCCACCCATCGAATTATGTGACCATATGATAAAGCCTCCTCATCCTCATCCCTCTGTTCCACCCTCCCCACCTTGTACACGTTCTACAGTAATGGTCTTATACAGTATTTGTCCTGATGAGACTGAGTTAGTTCACTTAACACAATGTTCTCCAGTCCTTCCCAAGTTAGGTAATTTATAAAAGCATTGTTCCTGCATACTGCATAGTATTCAGTTGTGTGAATGTACCATAATTTCTCAGTCCATTCCATTGTGGTTGAACATCTGGGCTGTTTCCATGTTCTTGGGAGGGTGAATAATGTTGCTGTGAACATTGGTGTTCAAGTCTCCATTTGTGCCTCAGTTCTCACATTCTCAGGGTATATTCCAAGCAGTGGAATAGCTGGCTCATAAGGAATTTCTATGTTCAGCTTTTTGCGGAAATGCCAAATTGCCTTCCAGAATGGTTTTACCGTTTTACAATCCCATGAACGATGTATAAGCGTTCCTATCTCACCACATCCTCTCCAACATTTATTACTTTCAACAGTTACTTCTTAGGGATCTCTGGTGGCCTAGTGGCAAGAAGCTGAGCTGCAGTCCCGAAGGCGCGTGTTTTGGATCCACCAGATGCTCTGCTGGAGAGGGAGAGGCAGTCTCCTCCTGAGCTAGTTGGATCAACTTGACGGTACACAACAAGAAAAACCTAAACAAGAGAAAACAAAACAAAAACAGTGTAGAAAAAAGGTGTAGTGATCTGCTTGCAAAGATGAGCCAGTGAACACCCTGTGTATGGATCACAGTAGGACACTGGTTGACTTTTGCGGTTTGACCTCTCATTATTGTATTTGAGGAAGAACAGCCAGAGAGGGCGAGAGAACCTTGGTGAGCTGGATTGGCAGAGTAGCTCATACAAGTGGATTTAAATGTTTTGGGAGACTTAGGGAGATGTAAAATTGGACAGCAAGTAGTTCTAATGGTCGCCGTGAGGCTGAGTCAACTCAATAGCAACTCATTATGTGTTTATAAAAATCAAACAACCGGGATGGCGGGGAGTATCACATTGTTCTCTGAACCAAACCCACTGCTGCTGAGTCAGTTCTGACTAATAGTAATCCTGTAGCAGGTTTCTGAAGCTGTAAATCATTACAGGTGACTACTCCGCTTTCTCCCTATGAGCAGCTAGCTGGTGGATTTGAACTGTTGACCTTGTGGTTAGCAGCATAAGTCACCATGCCACCAGAGCTCCTTGACATCCAAACAACAACTCATTGGCATCAACTTGGAATTGACTTATAGCTGACCCTCGTGCAAGTTTTCAAAGACTTTAAATCACATAGGAGGACCAGCTGGTGGGTTTAACTACTCGCCTTTGTATTGCCACTGCAGCTTCCTACTCACTTGACTAACCATACCCCATAAATTGCTGCTTTTAAGTGATTGGTGAAATGCAAAAGGAAAAGGACCTGTAAGTATTCTACCAACAATTCTTCCTTTCTGAAAAGGAACAGCAATGACACCTTTGACAGCCAGGTGAAAGGCCTTGTTCTTCCAAGACTAGCAAGTATTCCACTTTTCACAGGGTCCAGGTTTAACTGTTTTCTGTTGTTTTCCATTCATGGAAGATAGCTGAATTGGGATTTTTTTGTTTGTTTGTTTTGTTTTGTTTTGTTTTTGTTTTTGTTTTTCCTTCTGATATATTTCTGGCTTCCATGGGATCCAGCTTCCTCAGATTTTACTGTTTAGCCTTTGGCTTCCCAAGGCTGAGCGGAAATTGAGAACTCTAGAGTTTGGAACTTGCTTTTCCTGGTGGGGAATTCTAGTGGCCTAGTGGAAAGAAGCTGTGCTTCCAGCCTAACCACAGTCCACCAACTAGCTGCTCTGTGGGAGAAAGATAGGCAGTTTCTTCCCATGGGATTTACTTCCCCTGAAAACCTACTGGAGGGCCAGCTAGGAGTCCATTCCAACTTGACAAGTACACAGGGTCCTGATTTACCAAGCAAAAAGTACAAAACTCAACAACTGTTCAGTGAGTGGATGCCTCTTTGTTATTGTGAGGTGCCATTGAGTTGATTTAGACTCATATGAGCATTACAGGTGATTGAGTGGAACGGCTCCATAGGGTTTTCTTAGTTGTGATCTTTACCTAAGCAGATTCCCATGTTCTTCTCCCATGGAATGGTTGGTTGAGTTTGAACTGCCTCAGCGTAGCAGCTGAACATTTAAGCACTCCACTACCAGGGCTCCCCTAATGACTTCTAGGTCTTGACTGACTGACTACATTGTATCTAAGATCAGAAGCGTCTAGTTTGTGTGTAAATAGGGCAGTCTGAAAGGCAGAGCCTTAGCTCAAAAGTCTTTATATGAATCTGGAATCCATGTTGGATTTTTCAAAACTGCCTTTCCAAGTGTCAGTCCCCTTAATCTTGGAATTGACTTGGGTCATATACCTCAAGGACTGCATTACTTTTCTCTGAGGCCTGGCTTGTACAGGGAACATAATCTATTTCTAAAAGGATACTTGTCGTTTTAAATGGATGCAAGATGTACTAGCATATGCCTCAAGGGTCTTGAGATTATCAAGAAATCTTCACAATTGACCTCTAGAAATGTACGTGATTGAAATTGTCAATGATTTCATTTTACTTGGCTCCACAATCAACACTCTTGGTACCAGCAGTCAGCAGATCAGAATATTGTTGCCCTGGGAAAGCAGCCAGTTAGGGACCTCTTCAAATGATTGAGGAACATGATGTCAGTTTGAAGACTGCCTGATTTAGGCCATTATCTTTTTAATCACTTGTTATATATCTGAAAGCTGGACAGTGAATTAGGACAGCAGAAGAAGAACTGATGCCTGTGAGATGTGATGTTGGAAAAGAACACTAAATATCCCCATGAACTGCCAAAAGGAAAAACCAGTTTATCTTGGAGAAAGAACAGCCAGAGTGGTCCTTGGAGGTAAAGATAATAAAGCTTTGTTTCACATACATCAGGCATAATGTTAGGACTTGGAGAAGGATACCATGCTTAGAAAGGTGGAGGGTCAGCAAAAGAGGGGAAGATCCTTAATCAGGTGGACTGCCGGGATTGGCTGTAATGTGTCAGGAAGTGTGAGGATGGCACAAAATAGGACAGGTTTCAGATCTGTTGTTTATAAGGTCTCTGTGAGCCATACTTGACTGAAAGGCACCTAAAAACAACAGCCTAGAAACTGACATGACCGAGGAGAATGGGTGACCACAAAATCTGGTCCTGTCCACCATCCTAGTAAAACCCTGCAATAAACGCAACGGCATGTGCCTTTAACTGATCTTGTGATTCCACTTACGTGTCTTGGGTCTATGTCTGCCAGAGTCTCACTGTCTGGATGGTCTATCTTTGACTCCTCTGGTGGTCTTTCAGCCAGTTAGAGATTTTGTAAGCATTAATTCCTGTCCCCACAATAGAAGAATGTATCCTATTGTGTGGTTGGTCAGAGTGTTCCTTTTCACCGTGTGACAGTGGATGGTCCTCTGGTCTGGGCCATCTCGATCCCTCAGTAAACCTCATTTGCTTTTGTGTAAGTGGATGCTCCGTGACAGTCAGGAGGTAAGCCAGCTGAGCAAAATGGGAGGACATCAACACAGTTAGGTCCTCGCTTTGTTGTAAAGCAGAGTAATTCCAGGATCATGATATTTCATGGTTACTTAGCATCTTAAAAACGGAACCCTCTTCACAATAAGACTGTAAAGTTTAGGAAAACAAAAACTCATTCTGAGACTTTAAACCCTTTTCCTTATGAATTTCTCTTCTAAATCGAAAACTGGTGTTGGCTGGAACTTTAGCATGCGAAAAAGCTTGGGCAAGTTACTAAATTGTACCCTGATATGCTGTACAGCCAATTATAAATGTCTTTTTTAAAAAAACTGTACACCTCTCAGGTCTCATTAAAGCCTCACAGCCATGGAAAACGTCCTTGAAAACCATAGATTGGAAAATAAATACATTTGAGCATGTGCTTAGGGCAAGCTGCTCATTCCCAGTGGTAAACTTAGCCCATTAATGGCTGATGCTTTAAAGAGATAGAAAAGCCCTCAGGCTAGTCCTTCCTCCTTCCCCATGGATCTGCATAGGAGCTACAAGAATTAATCAAAGCTTTTGAACCCTAGTCATACTTTTCCTCTGATCAGAAGTTTGGTTTGCCATCAGAATGCAGGAATGTAGGAGTTATGTGATGGGGAGAGAAGGAGGAAAGACAAAGAGACCCAGAGAGGGAGGAAGTGAGGATGGGGGGAGCCCTGGCTCACTCACCAGAGAGTCATCTTCTATCTCCTCCAAGTAAATTCCTGACACAGTGAGATTACCACATAGTGTGTGCAAGACTGGCAGTCAGGCCCAGCCAGAATTTGGAGACCAGGGGACCAGCCCACAGGGAACACAGTGAAGACACTCAGAAACATATGGTGCAGACATTTCAGGCCCAACTTGTCCTCTGAATCCACAGTAATGCAAGCACAGCAAGGCCTTTCCTAGGGGGCCAGCTATTTGTTCCAGCGCTGCTTGCATTTCTTATTAACTGCTTGTAATCCTTGGCAAACAGAATCCGTGCTTTGGTTTCATTCTTCACATAGGAATCATTTCTCCCCCTCTTTCTTAGCTGGAAAGCATAGGATTTGGATAACCTGAGTTCATCTGTAAACCTCACCTATACCTTTCACACACTCTCAGCCTAAGAGTTGGGTTTTTCTACTAAGTTTAGACAGATGCTCACATTCAAGGCCATAGCAATCTTTTTTTTTTTTTAACTTGAATGTGCTGTCTCTAGTTTAAATCCTAAGGTCCTTTACTTTTCTGAATTTGAAAGCAAATAAAGACGGCAGATATTCATTAAACAAAACATTGTAAATATCTAACAGCATGCGTGTTCCTGATTTCCACCATAGAATGTGCCATGAGTGGTGTTGTAAAATGATGCTTATTTTCAATACTCATTGGCATTCTGGTGTCTTTAGCTGTGTTGGAATACTGTTTGAAAGCTACTTTGGTCATAAAATCTTGTACCATAATCTGGATTCCTTCTAACTTTCTTCACTGAGAACTTGAACCTCAGTGTAACTGAAAGCAATGAACATAGTGTGATGTCGGAGAATACTTTCTTTTTTTGTTTTGTTTATTTTTTTAATAATTTTAATGAACATTAAAAATTTTTAAATAATTTTAATGAACATTTCCATTCATTCATTGCTGCACTTCTCTACCTGCCCAGCCCTCTCCCCCTGCCCCCCAGTTCGCTCCTCTCTTTCAAAAGTAAGACTCCCTCCCTGGTACACAATCCCCCCGCACCCCTCCAACCTCCCCAAGTACATTCCACTATGCAACCTTAACTGTGAACTCTTGTGATAACCATAATACCCTGTCATACATCGCTTTTAAATTATTTAGTCCCTCATCTGTTTCAGTGCAGTGTACACAATTTATCCACTTTTTCTCAGTCTTACCCCCACCCTGATATCAGTCCCATTTTACAGCTGTGGCACCATGCAATATTTGTCTTTTTGCGACTGAGATATTTCACTCAGCATAATGTCCTCCAGGCTCACCCATTTTGAATAATATTGCATGAGTTCCTTGTTTTTCAATGCAGCATAGTATTCCATTGTGTGAATATACCACAGCTTCTCTATCCAGTCGTTTGTTGATGGGCACCTGGGTTGTTTCCAGCTTCTTGCTATTGTGAACAGAGCTGCGATAAACATGGGTAAGCATATATCTACTTGGATGTCATTTATGGTCTCTTTAGGGTATATTCCCAGTAGTGGAATTGCTGGGTCAAATGGTATCTCTATTTGCAACTTTTTGAGAAAGTGCCATACCACCTTCCACAGTGGTTGCACCAAGAGAATACTTTCTTCTAGGAAGGTATTTTTCTATAAGAAGAGGGTGCTTTTAAAAAAAAAAGAAAGAAAAAGAAAAACAGATGATTATTATGAAAAAATCTGAAGGAATATGGAACAAGATTCATTAAAAAACAACAAAATCTCCCTTGTTGTTCTATACTGTTGAGTTGGAACTCAACTGTAGTAGACCCTCCAGTGGCTTTGCAGGGCAGTAAATCGCACGGGAGGAGATTGCCCATCTTCTTCTGCAGAATAGCTCGGGAATTTGAACTGTTACTTTCAGGACAACGTAAAATCAAGCAGAAGATACCTGTTTGGTCTTGATGATAAAATGGAGGGATAAATCCTTTGTTCTCTCTGTACTGCCGTTAAGTGAGTTTTCACTCCCATTAGGCCAGCAGGACACAGTAGAGCTGCCCTTTGGGTGTTGTGAAGCGATACATCTTTATGTAACGAGACTACACTGTCTTTTTCCCATGGAGCAGCTGGTAGATTTGACCTGCCACCTTTTTCAGTTAGCACGGTGCGGTGCGACCAGAGTGTCATCAGTCGTTCACACTCGACCATTGAGTGGGCTCTGACTCAAAGCTGGCCCTCCACGGCGTTTCCCCATGCTGTCAGTTTTCACAGGAGGAGACTGTTCATCTTTCTACTGAGAAGCAGCTGATGGACTCAAACCACCTTTGGATTAACTCCCTACAGATGACATCTCCAGAGCTCTCTCCAGGGCTCCAGAGGCTCCAATAATTATGTGACATAATTAGTTACAAGTTTTCTTACAATTACACGTTGTTTACTTTATTAAAACCCCTTTCATTTACTTCGGGCATTTCTGAAAACATGATTTAAACTAGAACATTTTGTACTTTTTAAAAAGTAACTTTAATGAGGCTTATTTAACCTGAGATGGTAGACAATGGATCCTGTAGCATTCCACATCATTTCTCTGAAGTACGGTTCCCATGTGATCAGGATGTTTGTAGTCAAAGGCCGATGCAGTTCCCAAAGACATGGCCGGAGTTACTCTGGACTGATTTGACAGGCTTCTTAGATTCAAGATGATAAAATTTTTTGTTAAAATGAATTGAGTTTGAGGCCATCACAAGCCACCGAGGTGGTATCACTTTACTGAGCAAATTGCCAAAGTCTGCCCAACGAACTGTATCTTGTTTTCTGGCCTCTCTCTGTGTTTCCTGTTGCAAAATGCCTAGGACTGGTCTTATTTACCTGATGTGAGATGATGAAAAAGAGTAACCTCACTTGGTTTATACAGATAAAGTTACTGAGCTTTTGAAGGAAGATTCTTTTATCAGTAGCTTTCAAGTTCCAGCCGATACTGACAAAGCCCTGTTTGTTCTCGTTATATAAATATAATTAGGGGAGTTTGTGCTGTGGAGATGACCTATAAGTATCAGCCTTCACTTTGAATATCTGGGAGGACAAAAAGCTTTAGGAAACTTGTGTGCAAGGAAGGCTTGCTGGCTTCTTGTTGTGCCTGTTAAAAAAAGATTTACACAGTGATGAACACTTGCCATTTTGAAGTCTTCATGAAGTGTGGCTCCTTAAATTTTCGTTTCCTTTTCATGAAGTTCGCTGCCAACCCAAATGCTGTGCCCGTCTGGCAATTTGAATCCACCCGCTGGTGACCCCATTGGAAAAAGAATGGCAGCTTTCTCCCTTAGAAACCGAGGGGAGGGTCAGCTGGGCGTCGGCTCCCCCTCAGCCACATTGAGTTGCCTCCTATTAGTGCATCTGACCCAGGACGGCCTTTTTGAGGCCAAAGCCCTCTCTTGCTGAAAGGGTCCAGTAATACTTTGCACATTAACTCATACCTTGAGCCAGCTGGTGGACTGCTGATCTTTTGGTGAGCAGGTGAGCAGCCCAGCACCCTGCACTTTATGTACAACATATTATGTACTTTAATCTTCACATAAGCAGGGAAAGAAAGCTGGTTTCTAGAAGGAGGTCAATGCAAGCATGATTCAGTAGGTACAGTAGTTCTTTTATTATTATTAATTTGCTTACAGAGTTTGTAAACATTGTGTTTCACACTATTCCTCATTCTGACTGTGTTTCATACAATCACTCCCACAGTATTTTTGAAGCAGCTGTTGGATAGTGAAAGGATGCTGTTGTTTTCATAACATCCATTGAGTTGGCCCTTGACTCCTAACAACCTCATGCGCAGTGTCTCGTGGTGAACCTGTGCACGAGGGGATCGGACTATTGCTCTTCATTGGCTGATTATTGAGACCTTTCTTTGTAGTTTGTCACGGTCTGGAAACTCTGCAGAAACTTTTTTAGCATCACTGTAATACACAAGTCTTCACTGAAAGACGAGTGATAGTTGGACATGAGCCACACTGGTCATAATCTTCCACATAGAAGGCCAGAATCACCACTGAACTACAGCTGCCTTGTATGTGTCCATCATTCTTAATCCTCTGCCAACCCGAAGATAATGTCATTCTTGTCTCTTTGTCCAGGCCCTGTGCATCTTAAGCACTGAGCACATTCAGTGGGGCTATTAGGTTCAAAATGGGTGAGATGAAAATTGCACTCAGTAACAATTACCCCTGGCGTGCCCGCCAGCTCCCATCAATAACAGTGTGTGCATATGCTTCTGTATTTAAACCTATGCACTGATAACAATGTATGAAATAATGTTATGTCAGTTAGGTGGCTTGACTGTAAGGACATTTTTGTATGTAACATGTAGACCTTTAAATCGTGGAATCCACCTCAGTGTGGGAAGATGGGGTGCAGAAGGAAGCTGAGCATGAGGATGTGAAAAGCAGACCCCCAGCTCTGGTCTCGCGCTTAGTCAAAGACTTAATGTGCTGTTCTGGAGTTGGCAGGTGGCCTCAGAGCCCTGTTGAAATCACTTTTTGCACCCTTGAACTCATGTGTGCACACTTCCCTCCCTTGCTGTCACTAGTGCTTGCTTCTTTCCCAGGATTTGGATTCGGATGCTGCTCTCCTCAGTTCCCACTGAGTGCGAACTTGTGGCGAGGAGTTCCATGAGGATCATGCATTGTGAATTATTTATGTCTATATCATCAGCTGCTAGCCCAGTTGAGTAGTACTCAGCCAGTGTTTACTAAATGTGTGAATGATGACTTCATGCTATGAGCAGCCTCTCCAGATATTAATAAAAATTCCTAAAAAGGCTATGCAGTTGCCAGTAACTATAGAAAATGGGACATCAGCTTCTGTCCAAGCATTAGTAAGTTCCAAACAGGAGAGACTATGGTTTATTCCCTGACAAGAAGACAGCTCCCTGAAAACAGAAATCTAGCTTGTGGACCTTAGGACAACACTGATTTATTAATTGAGCAAATATCTACTGTGTTATGAGTCCTGGGCCTGGTGTTAGGGGATCAGCCATTGTTAGCCACCCTCGTGGTGTTTGCCCCTCCATCCTTGCCTGACTGAACTGTAGGTTCGCCCTTGACATACTCCATGACCTGACCTTGAGTCAGTTACGGGGAAGGGAGAGGCAGCTTACGGGTAGTGCAATGTAGCTTACATTGAAGATTTTTGTTAAATTACAGGGTTTTTATTTTTGTCCTAATAAGAAAATCTTTGCCATGCCAGAGTTTGAGGGCACTAGGAAAAGAAAACACATACAGCAAACAAGCGAGCTTGCTCTCTCAGTGCTTGGGTGAATGCTTTGCTCACAAAACCGAGATTAACTTCCTAGTGGCCACCGACGTCTCATGGCCAGGAGTATCATCCCACACATATAGCTGCCAGGACAGATGCCTGTGCTCCCCCCACTCTGCAGTAGTGGGAAGAGTTAAGGAAGTGGAGATAGCTGGACATATATGATGTCTGCACATATGCAAGAAACAGAGAAAGTAACAATGTGATCAGAACAGGGAAAGCCCTCTGAGTTAAGGAGATGGCACTGGGGGAGATAGGGCATCCCAGTTCTAGTTTCTTAACAGCGAATGTTCTGGGTAGCATAGTTGATACTTAGATGGCCAGGATGAGAGACATTAGGCAGACTGGTCCCTCAGCCACTTTTGTGTTTAGATTAATGTGGGAGAAAATTTCCTTTGGGACATTTATTTCTTGTCCACCTGTACTCATTTTACGACTGTGAGCTGTGACTGTGAAGTTGGGCCACTTGTGATTTACGGCCTCAGAAACTTAATTAATGGTGGATTAGCTGTGAGTTACTTTTCACTTGATAGCAGTAAGTAGGTTTGGTTTTTTTTTTTTTAGTTTATGTAGGAAGAGCTGTTTGGTTTGAGTCTCAAATGTGGGGTTTCTTCTCAGCCCTAATGTCCCTGTGATTACCTTCCTGCTTTGCTTGAGACAGCTTCTTGGAACTGAACTACTTGGACTAGCAGTCACACTGCGTGACCAAGACTTTTTAATAGGTGGTCCTCTGCCTCCAGCAGTTCAAATGAAACAGACTTAGATTTCCTGCTTTGTGCTTGCAAGACTTGCTATTTGGAAGCATTAACATTCATCAGTAAAAACAAGCATCTTGTAGTGGAAAGTATCTCTACGCAGCTTCAAGAAGTAGCGATTGATCTCCTCTGCCAATCCTGGAGTAAATATTAATGAATCACACTGAGCCGGAGGAGCAGTCATGACTAATAAAACAAAACACAGTCATTCCCATCTGATGCTGAAGTTCTAAAATAGAAATTAACTTTAGAGATTGTGTGGACACGAGGAAAGAAATCGATGAAAGAGCATTTTGGTTTTACTTATCATTTTAATAGTTTCTAAATCAGAAACATTGCACGTGATAGAGGGGTCTTGTGATGTTGCAGTTCCTACCAGCTCATCATTGAATGCACCACAGTAAGCAAAGGTAAAGTTAAGTTTCATTTTAAGTGCATAGTGATAGACCAAGGAGTCGTGATTGTAATCAGTAGCAGAATGAGCAGAAGTTTTGTTTCTTGACTTTCCTCATGATGACAAGGCACTACTTACATATTCCAGATTTAAAGTAAAAGTTCAGAAATTCATCTGTGACCGGTGACCACTGACTGCCTGTAGAGAGATGGCTGTGCTAAGCCCTGTGGGACAGATTCAAAGATGGGTGGATTCGAGGACATGCTGCACCTTTCAGATACAAGCCGTAAATCATCCTGAAGTTCAGTTAGGGCAGTGATAGGCAAAGTGTGATGAGAAGCAAATTTCGCTTCTTTAGGGGCTCTTCAAAGTAACTCAAAGGAGAAAAGTTTACAGTATAGGTATTCGTTGGCTAAAGAGAGAGAAACACTGTGTGTGTTTGTGTGTATGTGTGTGTGTGTGTGTGTGTGTGTGTGTGTGTGTGTACACAATACTCTCAACCCCCAGTTTAATGTAGTCTGCAAAACTTTGTTCAGGGGTACTTGATGGAAGAAAGACCAGAGAGGCAAGTTCAGCAGGGGGAGTTACCACACACTTAGGAAATAGCTTAAGTTAGATAAATGTCTCATACATTGTCATACCTAGCTGACTGATTAGGCTTGCTAATCAACAAGTTAGCACCAGTCCATCTATTTCAGTCTTCCTTTGCCCGTTCCATTGTAATGCGTTTAATGTGGGCTTTCCTGCCCTCTGTACATACAAGTAAACCCAATTTATGATAGGGTTACATTCTCATAACCCTCCTAATTTAATTCTGATGGCAAGTCAAATACTCTTTCCCCCCCCC
>NW_006399812.1:1470843-1483907 GCF_000299155.1 Elephantulus edwardii | reverse complement strand
CCCCAAACCCCACCCCCTAGCCCCAAATATAATCCACTCTACAACCCTCATTGCATACTCCTACGATAAAAATAATGCCCTAAAATATAATACTTTTAGAGTATTCTCTCCCCCATAGACTTCAATGCCGTAATAATTGATATCTTCATTTCGAAATTTTTTTATACATCTTATAAATCCAGTTTTTGTCTTTAAGGATTGGAAACACTAGATGCAAACTTACAGACATTTTAATGTTATGTTGTTGTTATTAGGTGCTACTTAGGCAACTTAAAATTTGTAGCAACTCTGTGAACAATGAATCTGCACCATGCCCTGTTCTATGTCATCTTGCCCTGTTCTGCGTCCTCTTGCCCTTTTCTGCGTCCTCTTGCCTTGTTCTGCGTTATCTTGCCCTGTTTTGCATCATCTTTGTGATCTCCAGCGTGCTCCCGGCCCTGCTTGTAGCCACTGTGCCAGTCCATCTTTTGAGAACCTTCCTCTCTTTCTCTGAGCCTTCATCTTTCCCAACATGATGTCTGTTTTCAAGGACTGGTCCTCCTCGAACAGTTGTCCAGATTAGTAGAGACCAGTTTTCACCCTCCTGCTGTCTAAGGAGCACCTTATTTGTACTTTTTTCTGAAACAGACTTGCTTATTCCTTTGGCATCCATGGGATAGTCAGTGCTCTTCTCTAATGTCACAGTTCAAAGGTATTGACTCCTCCATCTGTCATCCTCATTCACTGTCCAACTTTCAGACTCTTAAGAAGCCATTGAAAATGTCATGGTTTGAATTAGGTGTGCCTTAGTCTTTAAACCGATATTGTCGCTCTTTTGCACATTTTAATACAAATTACACAAATCAGGAAAATTTACTCTGACAACAAAGAAAAAGTTGGACTACATTCGTATTTTGTGAGCTCCACTTTTGGAAGGTTCTAGATCATCTGAATATCCCTGGGCTTAAGGTTATTTTTCGTTAGTGAATTAGCAGGAGTTATCTGGATGGTTCTTTCCCCTCCCTCTCCCCTTCCTCTGTTTTGTGGAGAGAGATCCGATGGCTTATTGGGTAGAGGAGTTGTGCTGCCAACCTAGAGGCAGATAGTTCAAATCCACCAGCTGTTTCCGTAGGAGAAAGACAGACAGTCTCCTGTGGTGCTATTTACTACCTCTGAAAACCCACTGGAGAGTCAGCTTTGAGTAGGTTCTGACTCCTTGGTAATGGCTTCTTTTTTCTATTTTCATGATACTATCTCCTTCCTTCCCAAACCTGTCTGCCAACTTTAGTAAAGTGATCAGCACTTGGACCCCTGTGTTTCCAAGAAGCTCTTGATTTAGCTTAGAGGAAAAACCCCACCAACTACCTCCAGCTAATTGTTTCACTCAGAAGCTCTTGTGATACTGTAGTTAAGACATTTGGCGGCTAACAGTTGTTAGTGGTTTGAATACTCCACACGCGAAAGATGAGGCCATCTGCCTTGGTAAAGATTTACCTTTTTAGGAGCCCTATGGCTCTGAGACAGACTTGCTTATTCAATTCTGCAAGGTCTCTGGAAGTCAGAACTCATTCAGTGATAGTTGGTTTGCTTTTTGATGTTGTTTAATCTTGTCACTGTAAATTTTTTGAGCATTTTTCTCCTTTGTTTTTTTTCTCTAGCATTTTTTCCTCTTTTGAAAACCGCTTAAGCCTTACTCTACAAAACAAACAAACAAAAACCCAGCAGCAACAACAAAATGGACATGGTGAATGTAGTCCACCCTAACTTGTCATAAATTGAAGACTAGCTGTAGTGGCTCAGTGGCAAGAAGCTGTACTGCAGTCCCAAAGGCACGTGGTTGAAATCCACCTGCTGCTCTGTGGGAGACAGATGAACAGTCTCCTCCCATGCATTTAACTACCTCTGAAAACTTTGTTTAGGGTCAGCTTTGGATTGGTTCCAACTCAAAGGTATACAGCATGGTGCATGCAAACCTGCTGGAAAGGTCATCTATGGCGTGGTTCCAACTTGATGGTACACAGCAACAACAAACCAACCCGTAGCTGCTGTTAATTTTATTATATCCTTTATCTGACCTTAACCATTGTAGGAAATTCAAGATTAAAATGAGTTTTATTTGGCTATGTAGAAGAGATATATAAAGTTAGCACAAGTATACTTAGCAAAGAATTGATGCCTTTGAATCCTACTAGGGTTGGCTATATAAGCATATTCTTACTTTGTCTTAATTTTGGACCATATAAATGTCAGACACCAATGACACAGCCTTTTTCTATTTGGGGAATATTTTTTTCATAAAGAAAAACTTGGAATTTTATTATATAATAACCATGGAACAAGTCTTCATAAAACATAAAGTAACTGCACTCTCAGCATTGTAGATAGGCTACTAATTTATTGGGCAACCTGTGTCAATATGAATGACTTCATCCTCTATTCAGCTAGAACTCAGGAAATTCTTGTCATCTTCATTTCCTTTTACAAACATACAAATCAGATCCCAAGTTTTGGGAACATGTAATTGGGTCTCTTGAGAATACTCTGATAGTTTGAGAGTCCTTGGATCATAAGTACAGTTTTTTGTACTTTAATAGAATCAAGTTACTGATTCTTAAGCCCAAAGCATGGCTTCCAAACTACTTCATATTGGAGTATATTTTTCAACATTGGAGAATTTATATCAAGAAACTGACAGTTTGTACTGTTTTAAAAGCATTACAAATGTCCTTACAGACATTTTATGTGCACAGTCCAGTAACCCTCCAAGGAATCGTTTAACTTTGAGAAACTTGGCATTTGGTTTGAAGTGATGACAACTGTGAGGAGATCGCAATGGACGAGGGTTAAACAGAACCTTCTTACTGTCATTGTCTTCAAATTTCTCATACCCTAGAATGGAGCTTGGGTTACTCACATGTTTCCTGTGGGGTAAAGGAGGGTTTGCTTAACTATACATTGTATTTGGCATGATGCTTTTAAACTCTGCCGAAGGTGGAGGCATCTCTCTACTGTTGTGAAGCTTATAAAGTGAGAAACATTGTGAAGTTGATATTCTGGATAAGTATTGTGGGAATGAATGCACAGGCATGAATGTGGTATAAATATTTTGAGAAGCCTTTCAGGATCCAACAGCAGAGCCCAGGCCTGCTTAGCAGAGAGTTTGAACCAGCTGTGCCTTAAAAAAGTGTGTGTGTGTGTGTGTGTGTGTGTGTGTGTGTGTGTGTGTGTGTTGGCCTAGTGATAAGAGGCTGTGCTGCAATCCCAAAGTCACGTGGTTCAAATCCACCAGCTACTCTGTGGGAAATGGATGGGCAGTCTCTCCCCATGTGATTAACTGCCTCTGAAAACCCACTGGAGGGTCAGCTGTGAGTCGCTTCCCAACTAGACAGCAAACAGCCCAACACAACATACACTCACAACAGTGACCCTTTGTAGAACAGCCCACAGGTTTTTCTAGGTTGTATTCTTTACAGAAGCAGATTACCATAGTGGTTCAAATCCACCAGCTACCCCATGAGAGAAAAATGATGAGGCTCCTTTTGTGTGATGCCTCTGTAAATGCACTGGACAGTCAGTTATGAGTCATTTCTGATTTGATGACAGTGAATCTCCATGGAGCCTCTGGGTGGATTTGAACTGAAAAATTTTTTATTAGCAGCTGAGTGTTTGACCATTGATTTTGGTTACAAGATTATAATGACTTAAGTGGTGAATTGGAATGTCTTCTTTATTTCTTAAAGAATATAAATGATTAACATTATTTTATTCATTCTTGGAATAACTTAACAGTAAAGACATTTGGCCTTGTTTTTTTCTGATGGGAACTTTTCCCATTACAAATCTAATTTCTTTTACACATACAAAGTTACTTGTACATTCTATTTATTCTTCAGGGAGCTCTGGTGGTCCAATGCTAAGGAGTTGCACTGTCAACCTAAAGGCATGTGATTTGAATCCTCCAGCTGCTCCACTGGAAAAAGATGAACAGTCTTTTTCTGTGCAGTTTATAGCCTCTAAACCTCCACGGAATGGTCAGATATGAGTCCAAACTCAATGGTACATAGCAACAGCAATAATAACATTATTTCTTCTGCCAGTTTTGGCAAGATTTCTTTTCCAAGAAATATGTCCATTTCGCTGAAATTGTCATTTATTTTCACAAGGGTTTGGGTTTTTTTTTTGTTTGTTTTGTTTTTGGTAGTATCGTCTCACTATGTTTTAATTTCTGTACAATCTATGGTGATGTCCACTGTTTTACTTTGATATTGGTATTTTAATATTTGAAGCTCTGGTGGTCTAGTGAATAAGGACCTTCACTGTCAGTGCAAAGGCATGTGGTTTGAATCTACCAGCAGCTCAGAAAGAGAAAGATGGACAGTATCCTTCTTTGTGATTTACAGCCTCTGATAGTCTGCTGGAAGGTCAACTTTGAATCAGTTCACACTCAAAGGAACACAGCAACAACACTAATAATTTAAATTCTTCTGTATTTATCCCTTTCATTAGGTGATTACTAATTTCATTATTCTTTGTTATGTTTTTACTGCTCTCGGTCAGTCTTTCATGTCATTGATTCATTTATTTTTATTGTTTTCTTCCTTCCTCTTAGTTTTGATAGTGATTGGAAGAGTTGTTTTCCCTAAAAAACTAGGCTGGCTACTAGTTGGGTAGGAAGAAAAAAGAAGAGATTAATTAGTATTATCTAATTTTTATAAGTACAAATTTTATAGACAATGTTACAAGTAAAGTTCAAGTTGATTTCATTTTTTAATATATACACAAAGTTCTCCTGATAGACCCAAAATAATCTGAACACGCTACCTTTGTATTGATGGCAGACAGCTGAAATATTGGACTAGTTCATAGTAATATAAAGAACCATCTCCTGTTTCATAATGTATTCTAGAAATGGCAAAGTAACACCTCCAGAATATATGTATATATAGGAAGGCAGACAACAGATATTCTTCACCCAATTAAATTTGTTCATAATATGAAAATGATACTTCTAGTTTTAATTGATGTATTCAACCATGGCCATTGGTGTGGATAATATTGTAATGACACTTAAGAGATAAACATTATTAGTTTTATGCTCATAGATCATCCATAAAAGAAAAATTAAATGCCCTAAATGTTTTTCATCCATGTCTTTTATGAGGGAGAAGATTACAGTAAAGGGAAATGATTCTATATTGTTACTCAGGGGTATTAATTATTATTGTCTTTATTCATAAAATCAGACAATAACTTAAGATGTACCTTAAAGCAAAAATAGTAATGATTAGGATTAATAGTACCTCCTGCCTTTCAAATCAGGATAGCTGGACATTTTCATGCTCCAGATGAAAATCACCATTACTAAAGGGGATACAAGAAATGTAGTATAAAGGAGGGTTTTCTTAATTGATTTGCTTACGGAGTTTGTCTACACCATGTTTCACGATGTTCTTCATTCACCTTGTTTCATATAATCATTCTTATGCATTATGTTTTAAAGTAGTTTTGAATGATGTTTTAAAGGGTGAAGATATTTAAATGCACTCCTCATAGTAAAATCTATCTGCTATCCTATATTATTAATGTTGTCCCCCCCCAGTAATTTTCCTTTGAAAATTGGACTATAATATGGAAGGTTTATCATGTCAGCTGTTTCTTCTAGGCACTGTTTTAATGTCAATAACTGCTTATATTTATCCTCTGAGTTTGGTAAGTAACTGTTACATTTGTGAAGTACATTTTAAGTTTATAGTGAGGATCACAGTCATGGAGGGAGTTGGGAGTTCTGGTGGTGTAGTCCATAGGGACTTGGCTCTGGTAACCAAAAGGCAGGACCTCTCTGGAGATTGGAATTCACAGCGTCTCCACAGGAGAACCATGGACAATCTCCTCCTCTATGGTTTACAGCCTCACAAAAACCCATAGGAGAGTCAGCTATAAGGCTGTTCCAGTTCGGTGGCAACGAGGAATTGATGACAGTCATTTGAAGTTACTGGGTGGTTTAAATGGTTAACCCATTCAACTGTTGCTTAAAGGTTGGAGGTTCTAGACTACCTAGAGGCATGTTAGAAGAAAAGTCTGATGATTTTCTAAAAAATTAGCCATTGAAAACCTCATGGATTTCAGGTCTGTTCTGATACATGGAGTCACTGTGACTTGGAATCGATTTAATGGCTCCTGGTTCCTGGTTATGACTGTCACTTAGTACTCATTTAAGTCTGTAAACCTTCTATAAGTATTTATTATCAGGATGAATGAATGCAGTAAAAGTATGGAACAACCCAAGCTGGTAAGGAATTAAATAATGGATTAATGTCACTGACACCAGAACAGACATGGTTCTGATTGGGTGACACCTTTGTAAAAGTCAAGAGAGGACCATTGCTTACTGACTCCGACTCCCAGAATTCTAAGCACCTAGGATGTAATTCTAATGCTAAAGACTAGGAACTCTGATGACTTAATGTGTTATGTTCCTAAGGGAAAGAACAGGGACTCTAATCCTCCAGCCGCTGTAAGGGAGAAAGAGTGACAGTTTCTACTTGTAAAGAATTAATAGCATTAGAAACCTGTTGGAGGGTCGAGGTGAGTTGGAATTAACTCAATGGCAGTGTTTACCAGGGTAATTGAAAAGTGTGTTGTGAAAGTTTTTTTAAGACCATGAAATGTGAGAAGAAGGTGGTCTAAACTGAAAAATATTTACGTAGTTTTACATATGTTAAATGGCACAACATATTCATATGAAGTCTCAGATTTTGATTGATTGGTATTTTTTCTCTAGTCTCCAAAGCAAGGTAGTGATTTGAAAAAAAAAAATTAAATAAAATTTCTCTTTAGATTTCTGAGTTATTATGTGCGTTATCAGATGATTTACCGCAATGTAGTTTTAGCCAGAGGGAAAATACACTGTATTTTGTTTCGTAGCTCTGTAACTGCAACTAGGATATATGTGTGTTTATGTGTGTAAATATATATATTTGCTAAAAAATAGTAGTAGAGAATTGCTTGGGTGAAGGACCAGTAAATTATTTATTCCCCTTAGAAGACTACACTGAACTGAAAAAGTGGTTTCTCCTTTTCCTTTATTTCAGTATCGCAGGTGATTATGCACTAGCATGTGATCATTCAGTCCTTGAAGCATTTGTTAAGGTTTTTCTATTCTCGCTGTGACTTTTATTTCTGGAATATTTTCATATGATGACCAGGTAATAAATACAGTCCACACATGTTTTGTGTGCTTTTTTGTAGGGAAGGTAATGCTTTTTTTATTTTTTGTCAAATGGCAAACAGCTTCCATCATTTACTTTCTTACCATTGAATGCTATTGTTTGTGTGGAATGTAAATTAATTATTGTGCCAACTTGGTTATTAGTGACTATCACACATCGAATATTGGGAATGCTTTCTAGACTTTCATGTATCAGATTGTTTGTTGGTAGGTGCCATCGATTCAACTGTGACTCATTGTGACCCTGTGGACAGTGATTCTGAACCTTCTCCTAACCCATGCTCTTGGTCTCTCATGTGCTTGAGCCCATTGTTGCAGTCTCTGTGTCTTTTCATCTCAATGAGAGTTGCCCTCTTTGCTGATCTTCCAGCTTTCCCAGGAGGATGCCGTTTTGCAAGGATTAGACCCTCCTCACAGCATGCCCAAAGTTGGAGAGATGAAATGTCAACCATCCTTCCCTCTAACAAGCTGCCTGGTTGTATTTTTGTTCCTTTGGCAGTCCATGGGTTATTCAGTACTCTTCTCCACCATCACCATTCAAAGGCATCGCTTCTTCTGGTAGACTCTGGTAATCTAGCATATCCTCTATTTCTTTTTGTTTTAAAATAGCATTCAGTTTATTACAAATATTTAGTATTGGCTTCCCATATTCCCCCCCTTTTGTTTTTATCATAATTATGTTATCATCTAGATGAGCATCCTTTATATACAAACAAATTAAACATAATAAACTCAAATACTTTAAAAATTCTCCATATGATTAGAAGGATTCAGGTTGATTTTTCTTTACTACAGGAAACCAAACCAGTTGCAGTGGAGTCAGTTTTGGGTATAATGATACCACGTGTTACAATAGACAACACCATGATGGAGAAAATAGTGAAATTATTGACAGTTTAATTTTATGTGGCCTTCAATTAATACCCATGGTGGCAGCAGTCAAGAAATCAAAGGATATGCTGCATTGAGGAAATCTGCTGTCAGAGACCTTTCCAGATGACTAATGAACAAGTCTGTCAGTTTAAAGACTAAGGTGGGCCTGATCTGAAAGTTGGACAGTGAATAAGGATAACAGAAGAATTGTTGTCTTAAATTGAATTGTTGGAGAAGAGCACTAATTATCCTGTGGACTACCAAAAGAAGTGCAACCAGGGTGCTCCTTAGAGGCGAGACTGGTGAGACTTGGGCTCACATACTTTAGGTATGTTGTCTGTAGGGGCCAGAGCTTGGACAAAGACATCGTGCTGGAAAAGGTGAAGGACCAGAGAAAGAGAGACTCTCCACAAGATGGATTAACACAGTGGCTATCCCAGTGAGCTCGAGAATGGCAGAGACGGAGAGGATGGCAAAGGAGAGCGCAAGGTTCACATCTGTTGTTCATAGGGCCACTGTGAATGGTAGTGGATTTGATGGCCTAATAGCAGCAACTGGGTGGATTTGAACTGATAATGTTTTGGTTAGTAACCCAGCGCTTAATAATTTTTGTTACCCAGGGATTCCTGATAGTCTTATTAGGGCGGTGGCGGCGGCTGTGGCTGCTGCTGCTGCTGCTGCTACTACTACTACTACTACTACTACTACTACTACTACTACTTGCTTCCCTTGAAGAACTAGGGGGACAGCTGCAATACCTGTGTCTTGCCAAGAGAAACCAGGCTAGAGCATAGGAAACAAAGGTTTCCCATGAATGCTTTCTCTCAGCTCTAGATCCCTTAAGCCTCCCTAATCTGTGTTGATACTAGAAAACCCAGAAAGTAGATTCGTAATTGCTAAAATATATAGTTGTGTAAAACAACCTACTTCCTAGGATTTAATAGTCATCTACATTCTAAATTCTTTATGTAAGGTTGCTCCTGTATATTAAAGTACAAGAGTTGGTATAGTCGAATAAGACACTGCTCACATAATGCAACTACTTAAACTCTTCCTTTTTCTTCTTTCCTCACTGAACTTGGGAGGGAGAGGGAACTGGTTTTGTCCTGTCATCTCTCAGGACATGGTGAAGGCCTACAGATGTGGAGGCTATGCTGGAGAGCAGGGTGAGAAGGGGGTTAGGTGGTGCAAGTGTAGGTGGAAGTTTTCCTTTCCCTTTTTAGGGCACTCTGGTGGCATCGTTTGTCGTAGTGCATTGTGCTGCTAGCCCAAAGGTCTTGTGTTTCCATTTCTAATCTCCAGGACTCAGATCTACCAAGGGAAAAAAGATGGGCAGTCTTATCCTGATACAATTTACAGCTTTGGGAACCTTCTTTGGAATGGGAGCAAATATCTATCACTTTCAGTCCGTTGACCAAGTGGTTGTTCTCCAGATTTCTTGACACAACTTAGTGAGCACGTCCAGCATCTGTTAGCTGAAATACGTCAATTGGTACACAATCTATACACAATTATTTTTTTCCTATTTCCTTCAAAGCAGCTTGAATTTCTTCCTTCATCACTATAGGCTCTGGCTCAAATGTTGTTTCATTAAATTCTTCTGTATCTGCCAATTCCTTTCGATACAATGACTCAGTATATTCCTTCCATCTTCTTTAATACTTCCTGAATCATTTAATATTCTACCTAAAGCATCCCTGATTATAGCAACTCGAGGTTTGAATTTGTTCTTCAGTTCCTTGAGCTTAAGAAATACTGAACGAGTTCGGCCCTTTTGATTTTCCGACTCTAGCTCCTTACACATTTCATTGTAATATTTTGCTTTGTCATCCCGTGCTGCCTTGTGGAATCTCAAAAAAAACTCTATATGAGTATGCGAAAATAAATTCCTGAGAGAGAAATAAGGTAAGAATTGGTTTCCCTGTGTTGTCTTTTGGGAATGCCTGACCCTGTGAAACCATTAAATTTATAACGACCTGATTGGATATGTATCTGTGTGTCTCTTTCATACCCTGGTAATTTCTGATCTGAAGGATTCATTTGGTGTAAAACACAACTACGTTTATTCAGGTTGAAAATACGGCCTTTTGAAAGCTCTGTGATTGGACAGCATTGTAGTGAAAGACAATCTTCATAATCAGTGGTGCCGAGAACGTCTTTGTTGAGTCTTAATAGGAACACAGCATAGTTATAAATTTGAGGACATGTTATAACAAAATATGTGGTATTTGGAAGCACGTATGCTTAAGTATGACTTTTGGCTAATAATTTTTACCAATGCAAATTACCAAGTGACATTTATAGACCGTGTTTGTCATCAGGCATAAAACATTAGCTAAATGTGCAACTATTGATCGATTGTTTCATGGACGAATATTTTCTTCAGTCCACAGTGAATTTTTTCCCCTGAGCCTCTTAATAATGCCGAGTTCTTTCAATAATGAATAGTGGCCTCCCCTTTATAGGCTAATCACTAGAGGGAACTCAGACCCATTGTTCTCTCTCTAGTGACTGCAGCCTTGTTCTCTTTTGGGCTGAAGAGCAATGTATTACACCCAGGCATCTCTGAACAGCTTGTCAGGAATCCAGTTGCATGAGCTTTAGTACATGGCTGGAAGTAGATTCTGTTCCTCTATTTCTTTTGGACACTTTCCCCGCCTGTTATTATTTCGTGTTTGTAAATTCAGCCTTGTGCCACTCTCAATCACACAATCCTAATGACTCATCAGAGAAGTTAACCTTTACCATAAAGAGCTTTAAAAGGCTAAATAGCTTTCAAATACCAAGTCCTTCTTGGAAGCTCACATCATTAGTGGCTGGCACAGGGAGCGGGTTGTTTTCTCTGTGGTGCAAGTGGCCCGGTGTATAAGCTTATCCTTTGAGTCCCTTGGCTAGAGCCAGATAGCTAAACAAATGGTATTCGTGGTTTAATTGTACCTTTGCACCAATCTGCAGGGCTCGGTGTGGGGAAGCCCATGCTAAGTTGCTCAACATACTTTGGCCCACAAACCCTTTTAAGGCTTGGTTGCTTTGCTTAATGCAAGCTGGTATATCCTTTGCTGACTGGGGTGTCCTCCCCTGCTCCCTTCAGACAAAACTAAGTTCACCCATTCACTCACCATTGAGCGTCATTTGAACTGGAGAGAATGACAATTGTTGTTGTTACAGCAGATTGGTTCTTTTTAATTTTTTTAAATGTTCAATTTTGCGTATAATATCACCTGAATTTACAATCTGCTTTCATGTGCAGATCAGTGTTAATCAAGAAAATGTAGTAGAATTAAACCGGAGGCTGTTCTTTGGTAAATCCCACTGGGTCCACTAATCCTGCCCAATTGGCATTTTGCAGGCTTAGAGGGCTGAGGACCTGCCACCCAGTCAAATCCACTCCCTGAGTCTTGGCCTTGCCTTCCTGCATCAGGATAAAAATCCAGAATCTTAATGCATCAGTTTGGCAAAAGGAAGGCGATCTACTGATTTTTTGAGAACAATTAATATTTTAAAAAAGAAAATGTTTTTATACTAACCCTCTGTACGTGCATAGTAGTGTAAATGTCACAATCATAACAGGATAAAAAATGCTTAAAAATTGATATGTGAAAACCACACACAGAACTACAGAGACCCTTGTTGCTGTGATGCCTGGAACACTGGCAAATCTACTGTCGAAGAGGAGCATCCAGAAGCTGGCAGAGTACACATGTTTATGCAGAACCTTTCTTTGAAGTTCTTTACTTAAACTTCACTATTCATCGGAGCAACCTGGGTAGGAAGGCAGAGTCCCTAACCCAATATTTGAAAAATTATGTGATATGCACTCTAATTAGTTTATATGCATTTGATCCATGATATTGGCAAAGCATGTTAAATATACTACAGACTGTCAAAGAAGAAATGTGACTAGTATGCCCCTGAAAACCAAGGATGTGGAGAATCCATCTTAGGTACTTTGCACATGTCATCAGGAGGGACTAGTCCCCGTTGAAGGACATGACACTTGATCAGAGTAGAAAATCAGTGAAAACAGAGGCAGAATCTAAATGAGCTGGATTAATGCAGTGACTGCCACAACACAAATTGTGAGGATGGTGAAAGACCCAGGATTATTGTCCATTTCAGGGCTGCTATCAGTCAGAAGTGACTTCACAGCACCTAATAGTAACAAGATTATTTAAGTGATTTATCCAGCCAAACAGCAAATATCATCAGAGCCGATGCTCCTAAAATGATTGTATTCAAGTTGTTCCATCAAACCATACTACTGTTCATATATTTCTACTACGAACAGAAGGCCTGAAGCCTTTCGATAATGGTCATCATTTATCAAAGTTAGTCCATGGGATATTCAGTACTCTTTATCAGCACTACAATTCAAAAGCATTAATTGTTCTGTTATCCTTACTCATTGCCCAACTTTACAGATGCATAGGAAGCAATTGGAAATATTTTGGCTTGGGTCAGGCACATTTTGTAGGCTTTAACATTTTTGTCCTCTAGTGCAGCCCTCAGGCCTGTCTTTCATTGTTTTTGTTCAAACATTCTTCTAGGTCGTATAGCCCTGGTGCGTCCACTTGCCATAACTTGTGGTTGCTGTGAAGCTGAACACTGTGACACTGATGTGTCAAATGTGTTAATGGTTACCCATGGCAGACAGTGTTTGGTGGAGTTCCCCAACTAAAAGAAGCTTTGGAAGCAGGAGTCGCATCCACTTCATAAATAGCTTGCCTCCGGAAACCCTATGAACCTGGAGACAGGATGAAAGTCACACAAGTGTTGAGAACTTTCGTTCATAGGGTCGCTTTGAGCGCCTATGACGGCACTTACCAACAACAACTTTGGAAAAGGGTCTAATGTATCACAATTTATTATATATAAATAATATATATAAATGTTGTTGCTGTTGTTATGTGCCTTTGAGTCGTTTCTGACTCATAGCGACCCTATGCACAACAGCCCTAAACCCTGCTCTATCCTGCGCCAACCG
>NW_006399812.1:1461892-1470485 GCF_000299155.1 Elephantulus edwardii | reverse complement strand
TTAAAGTAAGTAATTTAATAATTTAAATAATAGAAATTAAAAGCAGGTTATAACTTGGCTTTGGGCTTCTGGCAGCCAGAGTGTAAGAGGGAAACCTTCAGGGCTTTTTCAAATGTCACATTATCTTTAAATATAAACTCAGCAGCTGCTGAGGAGAGGTTTTTTATCCCACATTTATCTCCTAAGTTAGGAGAGATAAGTTTCCTCGCACTTTGGTCCAAGACATTCTTCATGTTGCTTTTCATAGGAACTAATGTAGGAAACAATTTTCTTTATAAAGTAATGCAGTAATTCGTGAGTTTCATCTAACCAGTACATGTCCTTTGTTTATCTTTTCATCTATGCAATAATCAAGATACTATAACTATAACATAGTACAGTGGCAGAGAAAGAAGAACACACTGCTCTTTTATCTATCCTCTATCTAGATCTTTCTTTAATGTTTTAATGCAGTATTAAAACACTACAACATCATGCAGTATATTAAATTATTAATCAAGTCTGGTTTTAAAAAATCAGCCTGGGAATGAAAACAAATGAGCAATAAAAATGTTAACTGCCAATGCTTAGTAAATAAATAATGAAGGGGTAGTTCTCTGTCATTGTCTGAACAGAAGCACATTCAGAGCACTTCATCTCTTAAATGGTCATTGTACTTTAATTAATACACAGGGAATCCTTCCTTTGGCAGAACATGGCAGTTAGTGATGCTTCTTCCCATCCAAGACAATATCTTTTTCATGTCAAAGTCCATCTAAGAATGCTACCATATATGAAAAAAAATTTTAAAACATCTTCTGGTCAATGAAGTGAGTGAGGAGTTGAAAACTGTTTAGAAACATAGAGAAGACCCACTCTCTGTGTTGGGCAGAAGGTGAACTATGCAAAGGAGATTCTGGATTTTTATGGGAAAATTTAATAAAGTAACAATTTAAGTAGAAGCATTTGTAGAGGAAATAGTTTGCTAAAGGCTAAGAAGTGTGGATAGCATTGTTGTAAAACGAGTGCTCACCCACTCAGATCAATAGTGACAGCACAGAGTCAAGATCTCTGCTTGGAAGGACAGCAAGGAGGATGGGAAGGATAAACCCAGGACTCAATGTGGTTGAAAACATATTTGTTTCCTATTATGAGTAGCTTTTATCAACATAACAGAGTTTTATATTAGAGGACTGAACCCAATATTTAGCTACTTAGGACAAGAAAAATAAGTAAACAGTAAAAGTTCTGCAACAGGCCAGTGAAGAGATCACAACATGGAATGTATGATTTCTGAAGATACCATGGTGGATCTTGGTTTACTTATGCTGGATAGAAGACGAAGCATTTCTCAGCTAGAATCTATGGAATCATATATTTTGGTAGTATTCAAAATACTTCAGGAGGACTGAGTTTTGTGTGAACTTGTTAATTAGATAAAATTATAAAAAATCAGAGATGATGGAACAGAGTTGTGCAAGGATTAGGAAGCTTAGACAGATTTTGCATAATTAACATATTTTATCAGTGATGTGGTAAACATAGTGATTTCAAACGTATGGAGAGGAAAGAAAGTTTTTTTGCACTCAAAGTCACTTAATGTCACTTAGTCGAAGACTAAGTCCTTTCCTGTGCCTCTGAAAGTTGGATAGTGAATAAGGCTGAAAGAGGAAGAAGGCAATGGCTTTGAATTGAGGTGTTGACAAAGAATACTAAATATCCCATTAATTGCCAGAAGAGAAAACCTGTGTCTTGGAGTAAACACAACCAGTGCTCCTTCAAGGCAGGGATGGTGAAACTTGGTCTCATATACTTTAGGCCTATTGTCAGGAGGGACCAATCCTTGGAAAATGCTGGGAACAGTTAAGACAGAGAGGAAGACCCTCAACCAGCTGGGTTAACACAGATACTGTAATAATGGGCTCAAGCAGAGTAGACTGTGAGGATGTGATAGCCACCCAAGCAGTTGTTAAACAGTGCATCTGTTGGGGATCCCTCTACCCAAACAACAGAACTAGTATGAGATAGACACACGTAAATGAGAGCGAGTTGTTACAAAGAAGAATCGGACACAGTTGTGGGGACTGGTTTGCTGTTAATCTGTTCCAACTTAGGTTGAAACTCACTCGGTTTCATTTACAACAGAGCAAAATCCTGCCTGGTCCTGCACCATCCCCACAGTGGCTGTTGTGCCAGGCCCATTCTTGCCATTGTGTCAGTCTACCTTGTTTGAGGGGTTCCTTTTTTTTTTTTTTTGACTAAAAGAGATCTGTACTTATTTCCATTCTAAAAAAGGTGTTCCAACAGAATGTTTAAATTATCAAACACTGTCATTGATATTTACAAGCAAAATTCCCATTCTAAAAAAGGTGTTCCAATAGATTGTTTAAATTATCAAACAATGTCAAACAATGATATTACAAGCAAAATCTTGCTGAAAATTGTTCAGGCATAAATGGAGTGGTACATTGATAGGGAATTGCCATAGACTCGGGCTGGATTCAGAAGAGACATAAATGAAGGGATATCACTGCTGATGTCAGATAGATCTTGGCTGAAAGCAGAAAATACCAGAAAGATATTTACTTTTGTTTTATTGACTGTGATAATGGCATTTGACTGTCTAAATCATAACAAATTATGGCTAGCACTGAAAAGAATATGAATCCTAAAATTCTTCATTATGCTCATGTAAAACCTATACATTAATTAAGAAGCAGTTGTCTGAACAGAACAAGAGAACACTGCATTGGAACCTCAGGAAAAGTATACATCAGTGTTATAAATTTTAATAAAACCTATTTCATATGTATGCTAAACAAATAATCCATGAAGCTGGTGTATATGAGGAAGAATGTGTCAGTAGAATTGGAGGAATACTCATTGACAACTTATGATATGCAGATGACACAATCTTGCTTACAGAAAGTGAGGGAAAAGCATTCACTATAGAAGATCAAACACTACAGCTTTCAATATAAATTATAACTCAACACCAGTAAAAAAAATTAGTCACTGGACTAGTAGACAACATCATAATAGATGGAGAGAGATGGAGAGAAGATTGAAGTTGTCAATTACGTTCTTTTACTTGAATCCACAATCAATACCCATATTAGCGGCAGTCAGGAAATTAAAAAATTTGTTACATTTGGAAAATCTTCTGTCAGTACATTTCCAAAGTGCTAAAGAGCAACGGAATCAGTTTAGAGACTTATGTTGCACCTAATTCAAGCTATGATATTTTTCTTTCTTTTTTAAAAAAATTTTATTAATTTTAATGAACATTTACAGAGATTTTGGATTTCCATTCATTCATTGTTGCACTATTTTCTCTACTCCCCCACACCCCAGTTCGTTCCTCTCCTTTTTTTCCCCTTTGAAAATCTGTTTTAATTGTCCCATTGCCACAGTGCTTGTCAAAACCAGTTCTGATTAATCTCCTTTGTCAGTGTGTCCTTTGCCATTCCCTATTACTCCTTCCTGAGAGAGCTTTCACCCTGATTCATAAGGAAAAGGGGATGGCGTATTCTCCTAGCTACTTCCTGCTGAAAAGGGATGCTGTAGCTTTCAGAGTGAAGATTTCTCTCACTACTCTAAAGGGCCCCTTTGGCAATAGGAAACACATAGACTATTATGGAGATTGATTTTGGAATTTAGATGCACTGTTATCAGTTGTGCTTAGCTGTACGTGTTCAAAGCCTTGAAGATGCATCATGGAACTCTTGCAGCCTAGAAGACACAAATTTAACTAACAAGTTAAAAGTTCATGAGTCAAAAATTAAAAGCAATAATATTTTAAGTAGAGGTTCTAATAGTGGCACAAATCAAGTTACAGAGGGAAGGTAGTTCTTAAAAGAAAAGGCTTATTGCCTAGCACTTGAGGGGTTCCTCTTTTACACTGACCTGCTTTTGCAAACATTCTGCTCCTGCTGGAATTACATTGAATCCTCTTGATAAGATGCCCATAGCATGGAAGATGAGGTCTGGCCATTCTTGCTTCTGAGGAGCATTTTGACTGCACTTCTAAAGCAGATTTGTTAGTTCTTTTGGCCAGCTGGGGTTTGTTCAGTATTCTTTGCCAAGATCACAATTCCAAGGTACACAAGTTCTTAGGTTTCCCTTATTCATTGTCCAACTTTCACTTACAGATGAGTCGGTTGAAAGTACCATGACTTGGGTCAGAGAAGGCAAGTGCATGGTTTGGGGGCTGGTTATTGGTATATGCTATTGAAATGGCTGCTACTCCATAGGGACTCTGTGAACAACAGATTTAAACCTTGCCCTATCCTGTGCCATCCACGACTTCTTTGATAGGCTGCAGCCTCTTTCTGTTGTCACTGTATCCATCTCATTGGCAATTTTCCTTTCTTTTTTCTGACCTTCTATTTTTCCCAGCCTGATGTCCTTCTCCAAGGACTGGACCATCCTGCCAACATATGTGAGAAGAAGTTTCATGTTAGGCAGGTCCAAGAAGCTGTAAAGCAGGCCATCAGGAAGTACTTTCACAAAGCTGACACTATCATTCACAGTGGGATGTCTTTTTGTGAGAACATTTTAGTTTTGTCCTTAGTGCCTTTTGACCCATGCAGAATGTTGAGTCTGAGTGTGTATATGTTAAGCATTTCTATAACCTTACACCAAAACCTAGAAGAGTGTCTAACTGGATAGTGATATTATACATGGGGCAGAGTCTTTCAGACCCATCTGTCCTCTAAAGGAGAAGACTAACCATCTGTTCCCATAAAGATTGCAGCCTAGAAAACCCTGTCAGATACTCTTCCTTGTCTTATAGGGTTTCTGTGGGTCAGAATTATTGCAGAGCATACAAAAGCAAGGTATAATCAGTCCCTGGATGGGGCAAAAAGTTGGCAGAAAATCCCACCTTCTTGAGGGTGTATATATACCTAGAAGTGTGATTGTAGCCCATTGTTTTGTTTTGGATTTCTCCCCTTTTAAAAATTCATTGATTGTATAGGGCAAAGAGAAGCAGACAGGAAATATTTTAAAGCAACTGGCAAAGAGAATGGTTCTTCTGTGGTAGAGGAGGGCATAGTACATTCTAACAACTGTATGAATACCAAATAGGATTGTAACTGCTGGTGTGAATACCAGCTGAATTTGTAATGATGAGACTCTTAAAGTAATGCATTACTTTGGACCTGAAAAGTAGAGTGTTTAATTTTTCAGTTGGTTTATTGCAGCCCTTAACAAGCTTGGCTGCTATAGTAAGTAGACAGTTAAATTAAACTCATGAATATCAGTTATGGTTTGTAACATGGAAAATGGAAACAAAAGCCTGACATTATCGTTTGTACCAATATACTGAAATGTGTGAACTGATGCTCTGTGGGTCTGCAGCTCAGAATAAATACAAGAGAGTAAGAGGGACAATACGCAGGGTGGTTTTATGTTTGTATTTTGTAATAATTGGCATCCAAGACAGCAGGAGAAGACACTGATCATGATCCTTGCTTCTGAGATGAAGGGAGAGTGGGGAATGGGGTCGGCGGTGGACAAGAGCCATTTCGCCTGAGATTGGGAAGGTGACTGTATTTGTCCTTAGGCATGGAAAGTCACCATTAACAAGAGGGCTGTTGGTAACTTTTCATGGAGCATTTTTGTTTGAAGGCAAGGTGAGGTGTGCAGAAACCTGAGGAGGCATTTTCAGAGCCAAGCTGTTATGATTGGTGTGACAGCCTGGAGAAGGAGAAGCCCCTGTTGTACCCTTGATGAGTTGTCATCCCATGTCCCACAAAGCTGTACATTACAGCTCCATCCCTTGAAGTCCACCACAGTTCTGAGGGAGGCCGAGGGGAGAGAGGATAAGAGGAGGAAGTGAAGGTGCATGATTTCCCCTAAAAAGAGCCTGAGAGGTTGTGGGAAGTGGGGAGACCACAGCTGCAGCAGCAGAAGGAAAGCAGAGTGGTGTAAGACAGGCACGGGAGCATCTTCTTGGGCTTAAGTGAGAGGCATAGCCACAGGAGGGGACCAGGCATGGGCACTGTGGATAGGGCTGTGAGCCACGCTCTAAATGCGGAGGAAGACCATACAGTGTGCTAGTATGTCAAGCAGGATCTTAAAAATGACATGTTCCTAGAACGGGCTGAACTCACTTGGTACCTTCTCTCTCTCCCCGAAGCTGAGAGGTAGGACTCCTAGAATGTTCATGGAAAGAGGCAGTTAGTTTTCTAAAAGACAAAACAGTGAACAAGGGAGCTCTGGTAGCCTAGTGTATCAGGAGCTGCACTGCCAACCGGAAGGCACACAGTTTGACTTTACAAGCTATTCCATGGGAGAAAGGTGGGCAATCTCCTCTCGTGCAGTTAAACTGCCTCTGAAAACCTGCTGAATAGTCAGCTGTGGATCTGTTCTGACTTGATGGTACACAATAACAGCAGCAACAACAACAACCAGTTGAATAAGGTACAGAAACATTGCTGCTAATATTGCTGCTATGGAGGATGTGTCTGTAAGCAGAAAGCCGTCTTTTAGATGACCACCACAAGGGACAGCTAAGTGGGATCCATTCAAGTTTCCTGGATCGAAGATACAGTTGTATCTACTGGTATTTGCTGTACACAATACTGAGAGGAAAGGGTGTAAGAGAAATTAATTTAAAATTAGATGAAAAGGAGTTAAGTTGGACTGCACTTTTGGGAAGGACCTTTTCTCCCTGCATTCTAAATTTAACCAAGTGGAATTCATTTACAGGTACCTTTCCATTCAACCTTTAGAAATGAAGGATTTGCCATTTAATACAGATGTGCATTTTATGTAAAGATAGAACACAATGTCCTTGCTTAGTTATTCCCTGGGGAACAAAGGCCCTATTGAGTATTGAGTGTATGGAGAAAGCACAGATTTTATCTCAGTCCTGGTGTTCCTACATGCATTGCCACCCGGGTGTCAGGTGGTAAAATTACAGAAAAGACAGGACCAATCTTCTGGTTCTTATTCATGAGCCCAAGAAAGCAGATCAAATGAGGAAGTAAAGGAGAGGATTTGCAAATGAAGGATGAAGATAGTGAAGAAGAAGTGTCAAACAATTGACTGGAATTTAACAAATTGAAGTAACAGTTGCAATGTTAAAGAGGTGATTTTTTTTTCTTTGTTTCTAGAAGTATTCTGAGTTGGAAATATAGGGCAAGGTTCAGAGCAGTTTTTTATAGGGTTGCTTTGAGTAAGAGTCAATTTAATGATATTTAACAACAGAGAAGAGAAATATAATAGAGGAAAAGCTGCTCACATAACAGGTTTGGAAAGTAGAATTTGGCAGAACCAGCAAGTGATTAGCCAGTTTGAAACGGGACTTTTCCCCAACCAAGTTGGCATGACTCAAGACAGAAGCTTACATAATTTGTTCAGTCAGATTAAAATGCCTCAGATATGTCAGATAAGTCTGATATAAGTGATTTATTTAACACTCAAGGGAGATCATTTTGCAGGCTATGTAAAAATGGAATGAAGGGACAATAGTTATAAAATCTAGCTTTCAAAGAAGTATAGTCTCTTCAAATTTATATGCCATTTTATTTGCTTGTCTTAAAATTGATAGCTCCCTATTTAATGGAAGTTTATAAAAAAAAGGTTGTTGTTATTATTATTTAGATTCTAATTTCCTGAGAGATACTTTCTACCCCAAATTATCTCTTCTTTGAAATTAACATTATTTTTAAATGTTTGATCAGTGCCCATCATTTTCATATGTTGGTTCAAATTAGACTTTCCCGCCCATTGTATTTCATATGCTTACTAATTCTCTCATCCACTAGAAAATACTGATAGGCTGCTATTTCTTGTGAATGTTGAATGGTAGAAATACAGCAGAAAACAGCCCACTACTGCATGACACTGATTCTAAGATGCACGTTTCTCATGTTTTATAATCTCAGAAGTTGAAACATATCCTACACTCTTTTGTGTGCCATGATTTTATTGGTGAAATACTTTCTCTTAGTGTTGGAGCAAGAATGTCACTGTTGCCCCCAGGCCTGATCACTCCTTGAAGAAACCTGATCATGTCTAAGGCAGCCAGACCAGACAGGGGATCCTGATAAGGCTCTGGGCCTAGTCACAAAAGCCAATATCCAAGTTTTTAACAGCCCCAAATTCTGAACAAAATACCTTCTTCCCTAATCCTCCCTGAAGCCCCTGTAAAAAGAAACAGTCTTTAACTTCCCTCCTGCCATTTTGACCTTCTCCTCCCATGTAGCCACTTAGTGTCTCTTTCAGACCATACAGTAAAGGCCTGTTCGTATCTTGGGACCAGCTTCTTTCTCTCTCTTGCTCTCAACTCTCTCTCAACTGATGTCAAGTTGGTTCCAAATCATAGAGGTGGGTTGACACAATGGGCTTGAATGTATCAGATATTATGAGGTTGGCAGTAGATAGGACAGAGTTCAGATCTTTGTTCAAGGGTTGCTATGATAGTACTCAACCTGACAGCACCTAATGAAAACAAAAATCAATAGCATATGTGTGTCAGAGTTGAATGGATAACACAGAGCATGTGTGTGATGTACTTTTAACAACTACTTATATGCTGTTGTTGTTATGTGCCGTCGAGTCGCCTGCGACTCATAGTGACCCTATGTACAACAGCCCTAAACTC
>NW_006399812.1:1428777-1458829 GCF_000299155.1 Elephantulus edwardii | reverse complement strand
TTTCAGAAGTGGATGGGCAATCCTTCTTCCTAGTCTGTCTTAATGTGACTGTTCAGATTTAGAGAAGTATTAGAGCAGCAAGTTAAAGGTATATCCCTTATTGCGGCGTTAACTTTAGTGTCAGTGTTGTCCCTGCCTTTCTCACATGCATCTTCACGCACTTATTTCCTGCTTCACCATCCCGCAGGATACCCATCCACTTCTGCCCCCTCCCTTCACATCTATCTCCCTTTCACCAGCCCTCCATCTAATAACTTATATATGAAGCTTCCATAGCTTCTGTGATTTCAAACACATCAGCTGATGGTAGTTCCTTATGTTGGGATCAGTGTCTCTGAAGTTTAGTCAAAGGTGATGCATCCTGTAGAATTGCTGTGTAGATAGGCTTTTCTTGGCCCGAGGGCCAGAACGGATGTCGCGGGCTTTTGGCGTCTCCGATTACCTGAGAAAATAGGGTGGGTCTGCGGGGTCTCATGGCTGTCCTGTGAGGTGCCCAACTTCAGCTAGTCAGAGCCTAGCCTTTCCTTTGACCTTTCTGCCGGAACAGATGTCGCGGGCTTTTGACGTCTCCGATTCCGTGAGAAAATAGGGTGGGTCTGTAGTTATTAAAAAAAACCAAAAACCAACACAACCCCCCCCCCTGCAAAAAACCATTCTTTGTGCCTCTCAACTTTTATTGTTGTTAAGCGCCATCAAGTCCACAATGACTCATAACAGCCCTGTGAACAACACATCTGAACCTTACCCTATCCTGTGCCTTCCTCATCATCTTTGATATACTTGAGCCCATTGTTAAGAGTCACTGTGTCAGTCCACCTGGTTGAGGACCGTCCTCTCTTTCTCTGACCATCCACCTTTCAAAGCATGATAACTTTTCCTTTAGAAGTTGTAAATTAACAGGGGGAATAAAAGGGATTAGTGCTTCAGCAGCACGTAGTACTGAACTTTCCTGCATTTCCCCCCCTCACTGTACGTGAAAGATTTTTAGACAATATTTTGATTTCAATATTTTCATGATGTAGAAAGCTGTCATGGCGGATGTTCATCTCTTAAACCACATTTTTCTTTTGTGTTTTACTTTGTGACGAAAATACACTTAATTACCCTATAATACTATATCTAAATCCAATTATGAAAGTCTAGATTATTCAAGAAAGGTAAAGTAGGAGTGATTCTTCTCTTTCAACATCAAATTACCATAGAATTTCCTTGAATAGGACATTTAAAATCAACCTTGATTCACAAAAATTCAGTTTAAATGCAGTTTCAGAAACATGCCTATCATGCAAAATGAAATACACCTGGATTGAGCTGACGTACCAGTTGAATTGAGGGGAATGTACTTAAACAAGTAGGAAGCTCCACACACTTAGATGTTTAGTAGTGGTGCATTCAAATATGTATCGCTGGTGAGAGATAAAGACTGGGAATTAGAATTTATCATTTATTGATTTCAAGCAAATAATAAATTTCCAGATGAAGGAGAAATATTTTCTCTAATATATCACAATTCAATAGGAATTGTGGCCTAAGACTTACAGATTTTAAAAATGTAAAGGTCCATAAGTTAGTTCTACTGTTTATTAAAGTTTTAAACATTTTTTAGTACATGTGCTTACAATTTACATAGTCATAGGCAAATATACCTTCAGGTGCACACACACACAACACACACACAATTCTATATTTGATGAATAGTTATTAAACAGAACTTTAATAACCATAAAGGAGCCCTGGTGGTGTAGTGTGTAATGTATTGGACTTATAACCAATGGATTAATAGATGTTCCATGAGAAAAATGAACAGGCTTCTCCTCTAAATATTTAGACCCTTGAAAACCTGATGGAGAGTCAACTGGGAATTTTTAGTAACTCGAAGAAGTGAAGTTTTTGGTTTTATTAATGATCTCTACACATAAGAACGCGTAAGAGAACTTCTGTTCAAAATTGAGACAAAATTACATCCAAGCAGTAAGAGAGAAAGCAAAGGGAAAAATACTTCAGAAACCCTGAAATGTAGATGGAAAGTGAAAAATACTGGAACATGGAGTTATTATAAGAAGAGTTTGAAAAGATAAGTATGGAGCTTTGTGGCCTGGTGGTAAGGCCCTGCACTGTAATCCCGAAGACACACCATTCAGATCCATCAGCTGCTCTTTGTCGAAAATATGGGCAATCTCATCCCAGGGTTTTGAAAACCCACTGGAGGATCAGCTGTGTATCAGTTCTGATGCTACAGTACACAATAGAACCCACAAAGCGATGATAAATCTGGGGCTGGATCATAAAAGGGCTTAGCTCTAGGAAACAACTTTTCGTTCTAAGAGTACAGCTGACTGAATGTCTGCAGTTGGGGTGGTGCTCAGATTGGCGATTGGGAAATATTCCTATGGCTGTTATGAGGGAATTCACTGGAGAAGACTGTGTGCGGACAGCTGGAGACAGGTTCTGTAGCGTAGGAATGAAAAATATGAAAAGGTGAGCTAGACTCACTACTGTAGGAAGGGGGCCGAGTAACTGGAGGAGAGAGGTATGTAGGAATATTTGCATGGGGAAATGAAATATAGGTGGAGTCAAGGTTGACTTCCACATTTCCAGCTTAGTGATACCATTTTCTAGAATACTGTACATTTGATGAAAAGCAAGGGAGGGAGAGGTGTCAATTTGAAGAATTCATTTCTCTATTTGTTGAGATTGTAATACCTGTGCATTCCAAGTAGAGATGCCCACTTGGCCAGGGAGAGACAAGGAGAGCAAGGATTTAATAGAGCCACAAAAGACGGCAGATGCTGTTGGAAAGAGGGCCCCCATTCAGCTCACATTTTTCCATGTACTGTTGGCTTCCATGATGTTCTGCTTCTGGAGTTGTACTACCAGTACCAGTATTTCAAATACTAACAGGGTCATCCATGCTAGGCAGGTTTCAACAGCTCTTTCAAACTAAGATAGACTAAGAAGAAAGACCTAGTTCTCTACTTCTGAAAATTAACCAGGCAAAACATTACAGATCCTAACAGAATTCTGTCAATAAAGTGCTGGAAGATAAGCCTTTGAGGTTGAGAGGCAATCCACAAAAGCTGCAACGATAAACTCAAACACATCATCATAGAAAAACAGCATTTCCATCTCTGCACGCGTAGGTGACCGTGAGTTGGAGCTAACTTGATGACATCTAACCACATCAGCTGCAGACTGAAGGAAAAGGAAACAGGGGAACACAGATTGCTGCACGGCCAAGCATATGGATGAAGCCCCCTTGGCTGTGTTATGCTTAGAATTTCTCTAGGCGTGCTCTGCAGCCCACATGCCAGTGAGATTCAAGAGAGAACATTAAGAGGCAATGCACTGGAAAGACAAATGCAAGAACTCGAGAAGGAGAAATTACATTAGATAGCTAGCCCCTGATTTCTTTAATGCCATACTATCATTGAGGCTTACTGTAGTAGATTCATTACTGGATTGCAAGTCTATACATGTGTATGCACACATGTGCGCTTATATGGACTTAGGCACACAAATACTCACAAGTGGAATGGAAGAACATTGCCCAAAGAGCAGGGCACCTAGTTTCACGATCCTATGCTTTTAGCTCTTTAAGAAAAGTAATAAAATAAGTAGCATTGTAAACTCTACAGACTCTTTCTAGTGACCTGGCACTGTGGGACTGTGCCAGACCTATTCCATGGGCATTGCCCAAGGCTGCCAGACAGCCTTTTGTCATGGCCATTGCCCTCTTTGACTGTACCCATGGCTACCGCTTTCTCCCTGCCCAGGGTAGCTTTCACAGCTGTTAGAACCACATTGCCAACATCCTGTGACCTTCAGCCAATCCCAAGCTGGCTCTGGCCACCCAGACGCTGCCAGTGGATAAATAACATTGTATCAAGTGCCTTCTGTGTCCCGCTGGGCACTGTACCAGCCCACAGGAGATCTCCTCTTTAGCTGCCTCACCAAATGCTGAGCAGGATTTTCTCCAACTGGACTCTGAAAAGCATCTCTCTGAGCAAGGCTCTTTGAAGGCAGCAGTGGTCTGTGTGACAGAGAGGGGACAAAGGTGGAGCTCCTCAAAAGGCCCTGCATAGTTTATCCAAAGAAGAACTGGGAACTGCTGGTAACTGTTACAGATTTAGATTGGGTTTTCTTTTTTCCCCAAGTTTGACAGCCCTTTTAGAGGTCAGTTAAATCACATTTCCAGTCTATTAGCAGACTGTACGTCCTGGAAGCTGTGTGTTTCCCTGAGGTATGGTAATTTAAGTGAAGTCATTATTGTTCTGAAATTACAGTATCCACCGCTCGCCTCTCATCACCGTCATTTGCACCAGGTGCTAATAGTGTCTTCGCACAAGTGCAGCACAATCTCCATGTAAGTGTAATTCCCCGTGGCAGGTTACAGCATCCTCAGAGGGCTCTTGCATTTCCATTGCGTGAATTAAAGTTCCTTTGGAGCCTTAAATACTCTATTGCAAGTCATGAGGTTGTGGGTTCTCCAGGGCTTGCATTGAAATCTTTCTGGGATGGTTGCAATGCAGTAAGCGGTTATTGGTACAGCTTAGTTTACCAAGCGTAGCTTTAAAAAGTGACTGCAGAGCACACCTTCTCCCCAGTTCTCATCTTTACAGCCTAAATAGCTTTGCGATTTTCAAACATATCTCCAAAATATCAGAAGGCATTTGCCTACCTGAGGAGTCTCCTAGTTATTTTCAGATGAAACAGAGAGAGGAAAAAAGGTTGCTTTCCATTTTTTTTTTCTTACAAGGACTTCTGGCTCCTAATTTTCCTGGCCGTGTGGCTCAGAATTATACTTAAGTCTCCGTGGATTATGGAGAGCTGGGGACAAAAATGATGGCTTGATGTTGGTAGTTATTATTAAAACGGCTCAAATGTTAAGCCAATTATGAGGCTTTCAACTAACAGAACTGTCTGTTCTTCCCCCCTTCAATCCTGTGTCAGCAATCCTTTCATGATAACATTTATTTATCAAAGTTTATGCTACTTTGACTTTTTATAAAATAACAGTGAAGATAAATGGATCGATTGACCCCGAGAGCAGTTTATTTATCCCTTTAGTCACACTTCAGTGGCAAAATCAATACCCTTCTGAAATATCTGATATTACAGTGCTTCCAGTAAATAGTGACATTCCTGAGCTATGTGCAAAGGGAACTGAAATTTATTATCAACTTAGACTTTTTAGCACCGGTATTGATTTTCCTGGAGATGCTTGTGAATTTTTATTTATCTGTAGCTGAGCAAGTGACCTTTGTTTCAGAAAACTGCAATTTAGACTTGCCAAGTTGGGAGGATTGTATGTATTTGTGAACGTGGCGTGAAAGAAGGAAAAACAAGAAAAGAGTACTTTTCCTTCTTTTTCAGAAGTTTGCTTTTTGTTCTTAAAGTAATTTACATTTTCCCAACATTATCCAAATTTTTGTTTCCTAAAATCCATAGATAACAAATCCTCAAATATTTTCTACCTGTGATACTAGCAGAGTGTGTCAGAGGGATGATCTATAAATTATTGTCTGTAAAATTTCATCAGAACTTTATTATGTTTTATAAAAATATCTCTGTAGTTACAATGACAAAAACATTTTAAATTTTTCTTTTATGATTTTTAATGAAAGTTTATAGAAAATTAGATTTTCATTTATTCATTGTTGCACACTTTACCTCATTTTTCCCCTTCCCCTCCCCCAGCTCATTTTTTTTCAAATATTGATTCATTGTCGCACAATTCCATCACGTTCCCGCTCCCCCCCTTCTCTTTGCAATGTACCTCCTATTGTGGGCTGTTGTCATACATCTACTCCTTTTAGACAACTCTTTCCTTCATTCCTTCATCTATTCCAGTACAGTGTACATCATTATCTATCCACTCTTATCCTATTCTCTTCCCAAACCCTCGTTTCAGACCTGCTTTAAGATAGTGATGCTATGTAGTATTTTTACTTCTGTGACAGAGATAGTTCACTCAGCATAATGTCCTGCAGGGTCACCCATGTTGTGTAATGTTTAATGAGTTCATTATTTCAGTGCTGCATAGTATTCCGTTATATCAGTATACCATCATGTTTCTATCCATTCATTTTTTTTAAGCACTTGGGTTGCTTCCATTTCTTTGCTATTGTAAACAGCACAGCAATAAACATGGGTGTGTATATATCTGCTTGGATGATGGTTATGGCTTCTATAGGTTATATTCCCAGTAGTGGGATTGCTGAGTCAAATGGTAACTTTTTGAGAAATCGTCAAACAATCTTCCATTTTACACTCCCAACAACAGTGAATAAGGGTTCCAATCTCTCCACAACCTTGCTAGCATTTATTGTTTGCTGCTCTGTTGAACTTTGATATTTTTTGCTGGGGTGAGTTGATATTATATCTTAGAGTTGCTTTGATTTGTATCTCTCTTAGAGCTAGAGATTTTGATAATTTCTTCATGTGTTTGTTGACCATCTGAATGTCTTCTTTGGTGAAGTGTCTATTGTGTGATTGGATTGTTTACCTTTATCTCGTTTGAGGTGCTGGAGTATTCTATAAATTTTAAAGAAGTTTTTTGATGTGCAGAGGGATTTGATTCTTAGAAGGTCCCATTCATCTGTTTTGTTCTCTCCTGGTTGTAAGAAGAAACATTTTTTCTTAAGTCCAGTTTTATGTGTGTCAGTATACCTACAAGGCTAAAACTCTATGCTGATTTAGTTGTTGAACTTTATTGGAGAAGAATGCTGAATACAAACTACCAAAAGAACAAACAGATAGGTCTTAAAGAAGGTGTACCCAGAGTACTCCTTGGAGGCAAGATGATGCAGCTTTGTTTCCTATATTTTAGGTATATTGCTAAGAGAAGTTATTCCTTAGAAAGTCATATCATTCTTGGAAAGGTGGAGGGTGGGTGATTGAGAGGAAGACCCTTAACAGAATGGATTGACATAGTGACTATAACTGTGGACTCAAGTATCTCAGAAATTGTGAGGAAGGCACAGGGTTCAGATCTGTTCATAGTGTCACTATGAGTGTACTTGACTCAGTGGGCACCTACCAACAAACACCATTGCACTCTGGTGGGGTTTTTATTATTGCCAAATTAAAAGGAAGTTTTGAATCATGTGATCTCATCTGCTTCTACTACAAGCATGCATTCTTGTTTCCTGGGTTGCTATTAGTATTTGGATGGTCACTGACTATGTCAAATTTTTCTCTTGTTTTAGCAAAGTAATGTGATGATTTGTATTTGTGAGGCTATTATCAAGAACTTCTTTTGAAAATGAAGTCATAATTTGAAAAGATGGAAAAAAAGAAACAAGTTTCTTCTTGGTTACATAATGTTTTACATAGCTAGTGATGCTGTAACTAATAACATAATTCAATGCTGAAAGATTTTTTTAAGTTTTATGAATATTCATATGCTGTTTTTGTTGTTGTGTACCCTCACATCAGAATCTACCCATAGCTGACCCTCCAGCGAGTTTTCAAAGATAGCTGATGGGAGCAGTTTGCCCATCCTTCTCCTGCAGAGCACCTGGTGGATTCAAACTGCATGCCTTCAACACAGCTTCTTACCACTAGGCCACCAGAGCTCATAATCTAAGAAATATTACATTTAGCCATTTACAACTATTATAATTTTCTGTGATTAAAATTTATTTAAGAAATTACTGTGGATTGTGGACCAGCTGGTACAAGAGGGAGTCCATGGTGGGAGGTTGGTGGCACCATGAGTTACCACATTGGATGACACAACCCTTGTGACACCCCTGTTTACTAGACATAGTCTGTGTAATGACCCTGTGAGAAAGACTCTCATAGGAGAGGGCATTTTAATTAGTTGTGGATTTGAAGTTGAGTTTAAGGGTGAGCACACAGTTGGGAAGAGTTTTCAGTGACTCATGCCCGGACCCCTTTTCTAAGAAGCTCAGACTCTTTGCCATCTAATCAGAACCCACTCATGCTTAACCCTCTGATGAATTTTCAAGACGGTGAATCAAATTAGAAGAGATTGTCTTTCTCCCTAAGAGCCACCAGTGGGTTCAAACTGCCATGAGAGGTATGACCTTTGGACTAAGAGGACAACTGCATACAGACTATACCACTAATACTTTCTTCTAAGAAATGGGAACTTCAACCTTTTGGTATAAGAAGTTGAACACATAAACTGTGTATCATTCAGTCATTACATCCATCTCTTTTCACTAATGTTTAGGCTATTGCTCTTTATGCATTTTAGTTTATTATTTAATGTAATTTTTTCTAGATTCATACTTCATACATTCCACATTGCAGTTATGAGTGAGTACCACTGTTTCTCCTACTTTTGAATTTTGCCACATCAACAAAGTTAGATCTCTCATTGATTGACATCCAGTGTGAGTCATGACATCCAGTGTGAGTCACTAACATGTTCAACTACTGACCAAAAGGCCATAGCCTTTCAGTTACTTCCCAGGCCATAGTATTTTCACAACTTTCTATGCGTCTAAAAGTTGAACAGTGAGTAAGAATGACAGAGGAAGAATCAGTACCTTTGAATTGTGCTGTTAGAGTATTCAGTGAACTGTCAAAAGAACAGACAAATCTGTTCTGGAGGCAGTGCAGGTAGGGTGCTGAGAGGACAGGGTGATGAAGCATTGTCTCATGTACTTTGGGCCTATTGCCAGAAGGGGCCAGTCTTTGGAAAAAGATATCATGGTGGGTAAGGTGAAGCGTCTGAGAAAGAAAGGAAGACACTTCACAATGTAGAGTGACACAGTGACTGTAACAGTGGGTTGTACAACAACAGAGGTTGTGAGGATGGCACAGGCTAGGATGTGGTTCATATCTGTTGTTCATAGGGTCATTCTGTGTTGTAGTTTACTTGATGGCACCTGATAACAACACCAACAGTGGGCGAAAGCTTTACTTGAACCATGGCATCATGATAGTCTCTGCATTGAAGAGGCAGCTGGAGAGTTGCATTTTTAGTGTCTTCCAACCCGAGGGGCCCATCTTTTTGCACAGTATCCAGCAGTGTTCTTCTGTTCCTCATAGGACTTTTAAAGGGCTGTTACTTCAAAAGGGATAGCCAGTTCTGCTTCCGAGTCTGTCTTAATCTCTGCTGAAACCTGCCCCCGATGGGTGACCCAGCTCTATTTGAAATGCTGGTGGCATAGCATCCACATCATAGCAACACATGACCCACCACAGGACAGCAAACTGAGATGAGTGATGATTTGGCTCTTTTGAATCAGATTATGGTCTGCTATGCCAGGGATGACAAATTGAAGAAGAATTGTGTCACACTCATTGTCAAAAAGAATATTTGTATCTCTATCCTGAAGTACTTTGTGTGAGTGATGGGATACTGTCCATGTGCATATGAAAGAGACCTGGTAATGTAACTGTTACTCAAATATATTCACTAACCACTGTGACCAAAGATGAAGTAATCGAGGATTTCCACCAACTTTTGCAATCTGAAAGGAATCAAGCATGCAATCAAGATGAATTAATAATAACTGGTAATAGGAATGCAAAAGTTGGAAATAAAATTGGAAAACTATAACCTTGCTGACAGAAAGGAGACTGGAGATGGAATGATAGAATTTTATACAATCAAGGATTTATTCACTGCAAATACTTTTTATAAAAAAAGTAGAGATTACATGCATGTGGATCTCACTTGATAGTCTACACAGGACTCGGGTTGACTATGTCTTTGGAAGGAGATGGTAGGGAAGCTCAATATCAGCAGTTAAAGCAAGGCAAGGGGCTGACTGTGCAACAGACCATTAATTCCTCATGCATGAGTTCATATTAAAATGGAATAAAATGAAAACAAGTTCATGAGAGCCAAAATATGACTTAGGGTTTGTCTTATCTGAATTGAAAAACTATCTTCAGAATAGTTTTAATATACTGAGCACTAATGACCAGGTGAAATGTGGGATAACATCAAAGATAGCATCCATACAGAAAGCTAAAAGTCATTACAAAAATGAGTGAGAGGGAAAAGACCAATTGCATGTAGAAGAGAGTTTGAAAATTGCACCAGAACATAAAGAAGCCAAAATAAAAGGGGAAAAATGCTGAAGTAGAAGAGATGAACAGAAGACTAAAAGAACAGCTTGAGAAGACACAACAAAGTATTATAATGAAATGTGCAAAGAACTGGAATTAGAAAACCAGAAGGGAACAACACACTCAGCATTTGTCACACTAAAATAAGTGATGAACAAATTCAAGCCCTGAGCTGCAATACTGAAGGGATTCTATGGGCAAACTCTTGGATACATGACACATCAGAAGAAGATGGAAGGAATGCAGAGTCATCAGACCAAAAAGAATTGATTGACACTGAATCATTTCAGGAAGTAGCATATAATCAAGAACCAAGGGGAGAAAGAATTTCAAGCTGCAGTGAAGGCACTGGCAAAAATTAAGACCCCAGGAATTAATGGAATTCAAATTGTGATATTTCAACCAACAGGTGAAGCTTTGGATGTGTTCCCTTGCCTATGTCAAGACATTTGGAAGACAGATACCTGGCCTGCTGTCTGGAAGAGATCCGTATTTATTCTTAAGCCCCAAAATGGTGATCCAATAGAGTGCAAAAATTGTTAAACCATATCATAAGCAAGTAAAATCTTACTGAAAAGTATTGAAAATAGCTGGACCACAACTGCCAGGAATTCAAGCTGGATTTAGAAGAGGTTGTGACAGGAGAGATAACGTTGCTGATGCCAGGTGAATCTTCGCTGAAAGTAAAGGATACAAAAAGATGTTTACTTGATTTTTATAGAATATGCAAAGGCATTTGAATGTGTGAATCATAACATTTTATAGATAAAAGTGAGAAGAATGAGAATTTCAAAACACATAATTGTGCTCAGGAAAAAGAAATACCTAGACCACAATATGCATTCTTGGCACCAGCAGTCAGAAAATCAAAAGACAAATTGCACTGGAAGAGTCTGCTGTCAGGGACCTCTCTAAAGTACCGAAGAGCAGCAATGTCAGTCTGGAGACTAAGGTGTACCTAGTATATTCCATGGTCTTCATAATTGCTTGCTGTACATCAGAGACCTGAACAATAACTAAGGATAATAGAAGAATCATCAATGGCTTTAAGTTGTGGTGCTGGAGAAGAGTGTTAAACATACTATGGACTGCAAGCAGAACAAACAGGTCTGTTCTGGAGAGGTTGAAATCAGTCTCCTCCCTGGAGAAAAGGATTCTGAAGCTCTTTCTCATATACTTTGGGTACATGGCCAGGAGGAACCAGTCCTTGGAGAAGGAACAGTATACTTGGAAGGGTGGAGGGACAGTGCAGGAGAGGAAGACCCAGGATGAAATGGATTGACTCAGTGACTGGAGAAATGGGATTCGTTCTGTCAGAAATGTTGAGATAGGCTCAGGTTAGGGCAGGGTTCAGAGCTAATGTATATAAGGTCTCTATGAGTCACAGGTGACTGGATGACAAGTAACAACAGACTGAGAACCATTTAAATATCTTTTCATCTGCATGCAGAGAAGATAATTCAAGAAGCTAAGATATATGAAAAAGATTGTGGCTTCTGGACTAGAGGAAGATTCATTAAAACCTCTGTTATATAGTTGACGTAGTCTTGCTTGCAGTAGATGAAGAGGACTTAAAGCCCTTGCTGTAGAAGATCAAAGATTACAGTCTTCAATATGTATTACATATAACTCAAAATCAAGAAAACACAAATGCTCATCACAGGACCAATAGACAACACCATGATAGATGGAGAAAACTCTGAAGTTGTCAGAGGTTTTATTTTGCTTTGATCCACAACCAACACCCATGGCAACTGCATTCAAGTAATCAAGTGGAAAAAGACTTGTTATATTTAGGAACCTACTGCCAAAAAATTGCTCCAAAGTTCTAAAGAGCAAAGCTAACAGTTTGAAGAGTGAAATGTGCCTAACCAAGCCATTGTATTTTTAATTGCTTTATATACATTTGAAAATAAGATGGTGGATAGAATGAATCGATGGTAGGAAAGGTAGAGGGCCGGGGAAGAAAAGGAGGACCCTAATGAGATTAATTGATACAGTGATTTTAACAGTGGGTCTGTGAGAGAACTACCTGCTAACCTGCTTCCATACAGATTATAACTGAGGAAATTCCATGTGGGTAGTTCTGTTCTGTCTTATAAGGTCACTGCGAATTGGAATGGATTTGAGAGCACATGATGCCACAATTATATAGCCAACATATATCTCCTCAGTTTTTATTTAAAATTGTAAAATGAATCACCTTTTCTTGGGTTTAGTATTGCCAGGTACTTTCTTAGCTCTGAATGACAAAGAGAAAAGGAGAGAAAGACAAAAAGAAAAAAGAAAGAAAACTCATAGAATCTGTTATTAAGCATATAGAAATATAGTACTGCATTGAAACAGATGAGGGAGACAGTTTAAAAGCAGAATATGGTTGGGTTGTATGGTCATGGCAAGAGTCAAGAATGAAGGCTGCATAGTGGAGTGTACTCGGGTGGGGGTGGGGATTATATAACAATGAAAGTCATATAACAATGACTTTTTCTTTTACTTTTCAAAGAGACGAGTGAACTGGGGGTGAGGGGTGGGCAGGGAGAAAAATGCAACAATGAATGAATGAATGGAAATCCAAAATAACTAAACGTTCATTAAAATTAGTAAAATAAAATTCTTTTTTTAAAAAAGCAACCAAACACCAAAAAAGCCATATTATCATAGGTTGAATAGTAACACCCCCCCCCCATACTAACTGGCTCCAAAAGCCCTCTGGATTGTCAACTATGGGTCATTTCCGACACTATGGTACACAACAACAACAATACATATATGCAGTGATATGACACAGAGGAATCTGATCATCCCTCATGATCTGATAAACCAAATAATTGTAAAAGGATTGTGTAAACTGCAACACTCCTTAAGCCTGTCTTAGCCCTGATCAGATATAATGGGAATTTTCCTGGTATGTGGCCAGTTAAGCCTTTCATCTCACAGGAGATTAAAAGAGGAAATCCAGTTCAGAGAAAGCAAGCCAGTACCACTGTGAAGGGACATAGAGTGTGTCCTTTGGGACTCAGGCCCTGACACTCAGAACCTCCTCCATACCAGGCAAGGCCAAGGCACATGGTGAACTCCTGGGAGTCCCAGGCCTCTACCCATGTGAGGAAAACAAGAACCTTCCTCCAGAACAGAGACAAAGTGGGTGTTCCCTGAGAGCACACACCCTGTACTTGAATTTCTAGCCTCCTAAATCGTTGTTATTGTTGTTGTAAAGGATAGAACGTAACTGTCCCATCAGGCTTTGAAGCTGTCAATCTTTATGGGAGCAGCTGCCCTCTCTTCCTGTCTCAGCATCCCTAGCAAACTGGTTATGAAGTCAAGACTGCCTCTGCTGTAGGATGTGAGACACTTACTTCTACTCCTTTTCTTCCTGCCCCCTCAGTTTAGCTTTCAGGAAGATATCCGCTAGTCCTGGGAAAAGCAGACTGGAATGATTTAAAAATAGCCACCTAAAGGGACAGAGTTGAACTGTCCTCTGGAGTTTCTAAGGTGATAAATCTCTCCTGTAGAGGACTGCCCCATCTTTCTCCTGCTGTGGTGCAGCTGGAGAATTTGATCCCTTGGCCTTTGGGTTAGTGGCAGAGCTCTGTAGGTGCTGCGTCACTAGGGCCCCCTCCCCAGTCTGTCTGGGTCTGTTTGCTGGAGGTAGGTGAATGGATAGCAGGTACTGGATCCTGGACCTGGTGAGCCAAGGCCACATAGAGGTCTTTTCTACCCAGACAGAATCCTAGCACCCCAAAAGCTGTCCTCTAGCCCCTGATGTTTGCCACAGTGTGGGTGGCAGAATGTATGGGGAGTGCATGTGTGTAAGAATGTGGTTGTAAGAAGATGCCTCCCGCTCAGTCTCTTCTCTTCACTCAGGCCAGGGGGTTTGCAGCTGCCTGGTCACAAATCATGGCACTTCTAAATGGGACTTGTTTTTTTGTGGTGTTGTTTTTGTTTTTTTTTAGCAAAAAAAAAACCCACAAAAACTGAGAAACTTAGTAAGAAATAGTTTAAAATATGCATTGTTTCTTCTCCATATGTTCTTCAGTTTTTATTCAATGTCTGAATTCTCAAGAGAGTATTAAAATGGAAAGTCAGTGGGTTAAAACATAACATCTAAATATGTAAATTTAGTTAATAAAGCCTAGTACCATTTACCATCATGATAACCTTACGGTGAATGCAGAATTGTGCTCTCTAGGGTTTTCAGTGGCTGTTTTTGGTTTGTTTTGTTTTTTTTTCCCCAAACAGAGCTGTAGGCTTTCCTTCTGAGGAGCCTCTGGGTTGCCTTGAACCACCAGCCTTTCTATAAGCTCAGCTTGTTAACCACTGGCACCAGCAAGGGACTTAGAACATAGACCTACTGACACTGCTGTAGTTCCTTAGGTCATGTACCAGCAGGAAACACACCTGGTAGGACATTTTCCCTCGCCAGAGAGCTCTGTTGGCATAGTCTGTAGGGAGTTTTGCTGCTAATTCCGAAGACTTTGCCTCTTTGGAGGTTCAAATCCTCTTTGGGAGAGAGATGGACAGTCTCCACCATTGTAGATCAAAGCCTCAGAAACCCGCTGGTCTGCTCTGAGTCAGCTGTGACTCAGTGGCAGTGGTCGGGTGTGCCAGCTTCACTGGTCAGAAGTCAAGACTGCAGTTGTCCGTTATGTTCACAGCACCCCATGGCCTGGGCCCCAGACCTCGTTCTCGTTGCGGACTCTGGCACATGGACCTCGTTGACTGAGTGTCTGGTGCAGGCCAGTGGAGACCATGCTGGAGAACACAAACACACATGCAAAAAGCTTTGCTCACCCAAGATTACCTGAGTGCAAGTGAAACGAGGCTCATGTTTTACAGCAGGTGCGATGGGGGCAATTTTACCATTAAGTGAATCAAACTTAAAATCCACATCTCGCTGTTTTCATAGTGCCTTCCTAGTGGTTCGAACCCCCCAGCAGTTCTAAGGGAGAAAGGAGGACAAGCTAGTATGTGATTTATCGCCTTGGAAACCGAATGGAGGGTCCACTGTGAGTTGCTTCTGTCTCCACAGCAATGAAGAGCAGTTACTTTCATGATCTTCTTTCAAGGTCTTCTTGTAATTTCATATTCAAATTTTCTATTTGACTTTTTTTTCTTAAATGAGAACTTCTTAAATTCTATAGCCTCTAGCCCTACAAAAATGGTTCTACCCTTGGGAAGAGATTATGTTGATTTTATGTGATGTTTTTACTCCTTTCCTATAAATCTGTCATGTTGAGAACACATTTTGAGAGGACGTATGTCAGTATCACTCGGGAACAGTGGCACCAGTCCTCGTACTAATAAATAGATTTCAAATTGATTATTTATAACACACTGTAGAACTTAACGTTGAAACCTTCTAAACTTTTTTTAAATATCGGTACAAGATTCAAATTTGTTAGGAATCTATTTGGCTGTGAGAGGAAAGAGGAATTGATTGAGTGCTCCTTTTATTTCTAGGTCTTATGTGTATCCCCCTCTGAGGGTTGGAAATCTAAAAGTTAATCCTCTGAGCTTGAAAGCTTGTGGTCACATCATTATTTTTATGACAAGCAAATTAATTCTCTCATTTACCACTTGAAACCAGTGGAAATGGACAGTCGTGTTTTCTTTCCTTAATGATGCAAACCTCATTGGAAATGAAGATTCTGGAGGATAAAAAATGGTGCTGTGGCTGCAATTGATTAACTGTCGTTCTGGCTCCACTGTCTGGCCTTTCCTGGCCTCTCGGGCAGTGGGATGCCCAAGAATAACATTGCTGACATTTTCTTGAAAAGATGCAATGCTTTGACAAAGGCAGCTGTGTGCTTTTTAAAAAAAGATACAGTTTTGATGTGCATGCTTTAGTCTTTTCAGAAGTTCTAGTGATTGATTAAAAGACATGAAAGACTTCCTAAAGTTGCATTGGGTTAAATGTCTGTCTGAAATACTTTAGAGCCGAAGTCAGTGTAAGATGGTGATTTTCAGACCCAGTGCTACTTAGACAATTGCTAAGAAATTGCCAAAGTCAGAATCAAACGGAAAGGCCGCATATTTTCAGACATGGGAGTCATTAAGGTGTTTATTTTGAATAAACCTCCCTAGTCTTGTAGCTGTGAAACCATGAATGTGTTTAAAATGTATTTTTAATATATACAAAATAAATGTTATTTTCAAATGGTGAATTTTAGGTATTATACAAATATTTAATTGATGGCCTTTCTTTACATGAAATTAGCTGTAGAACTGTCCTGGATGGCTGTGCATGTTGTGTGATGTTATCTCTTTAATTTAGTCCAATTCTTCTCTTACTTACTCTCTTCTCATTCTCTCCACAAATCTAGTTTATGCCTTAATTTGCTTTTTAGACATACAAGTTATAATGAAGCTTTACTACAAGTTATTTTTAGAGTTATGGCTTCCCATCCCAGGATTTTACAAGAAACTGTTATGTTCTTTGGTAGTTGTATAGGCTAGTGTGGGTTACACTGAATTGACAACCCCTAACTGCACTAAGTAGTAGGAATAGATCTTTTTGCTTTGATTTGGCGTTGACTAAGAATTCCTGTAAATATAAGGTTCTTTGCTAAAAGCATTTTGATATGAAGTCTAGATTGTGTGTGGCATTATTTATGTGACACTTTGTTAACAGATGTTAAGTACAGAGAACTAGGTCTGAGGATCATGTGTGTTCATTAATGTTAAGGGAGGTAGTTGGAGTTGGAAAGGCCTGGAATCGAAGCCTGTATCCCTTCTCCTCTTACAGATGGGTAAACTGAAGCGAGTTACCTTGTCAGTCTTCTTTATGAAGTCTTTTCCTCTGAGTTAAACCAGGGGGAAAGAAATCCAAACCACGTTCAGTTTTGTCATGTCAGTTCAGACCCATGGCAAATTTCTTTTGACAGGAAGAGACTTTTCTTTCTGTAGCCCAGGAGCAGATGGATCTGAACTGCCTACCTTTTGGTTAGTGGCAAAGCACCTAATGTATTATGCCACCAGGGCTCCTTTATCTGTGAACAGACTGTAGTAGTGATACCTTTCTCATAGTGCTGTGGTGAAGTATGTAGTCACATTATGTAGGTAAAAAATTTAGCTCAGTATCAAGTCAGATCTTGCTAATGAATTCCAACTCATAGTGACCCTATAGGCCAGAGTGGAACTGTCCCATAGGGTTTCCAAGGCTGTATCTTTGTGGAAACAGAGTCCTTCATTCTTTCTTGGAATTTGAACATAGGGGTTTGAATTGCTGACCTTTGTGTTAGCAGCTAAGCACTTCAACCACTTTGTCACCAGGCCACTTTCTTTTTATTATATGTACTCAATGGTAGTGGTGTTAAATGCCATAGAGTTGAATATGACTCATAACGCCCCTGTGACCAACAGATCTGAACCCCGTTTTAGCATGTGCCTTTCATTCCTGATATACTTGAGCTGATTGCTGCAATCACTGTTTCAATCCATCTTGCCAAGGATCCTCCCCTCTTGCATTGACTCTCCACCTTCCAAGCATGATATCCCTCTCTCCAAGGATAGCCCCTTCTAAGAACACATGTGGTATATGAGATGAAACTTTGTTAACTTTGTCTCCAAGACGTATCTGTCCTTTTGCCAGTCCATGGGATACTCAGTACTCTTGTCCAACAGCATAGCTCAAAGGCATAAGTGATTCTTCTGATATCCTTATCCTTGGTCCCATAATCTCTTCTAAACTGAGCATAAACTTCTGAGACTTCTCTGTCAATGTACAGTTCTAGCCATTTTTTGGATAATCTCAATATGTACTTAATAATTAGAAACTAGAATAGCTTCATAATAATGACAGCTATAATAAAAAAGTATCTCAACAGAGTGTTAGCCATGTGCTAGGGAGTGCATTATGAACTGAGTTGAGTTTCTTTTTTTTAAGGAATTATCCTGTCATTAGTAAGGCCAGATGCATTTAAGTTATAATGAAAATATGATAATCACACTATGACATTTTGTTACAGATACTATTAGAAATGCATATATTGGTCTTTTGTGAGCAGAAATAATACAGTGCTTCAGAAAAAAATTTATTTTATAAATTAGACAGATTGGAATTAGTAAGCTCTAGTCTACCACTCACTTTAGTAGTCAGATACAATAAAGCTGATGATCCAAAATGTCATTATCTTTTTTTCCATAAAGATGATCCTAGTAAGAATGGAGTTTTGTTTCTGATTTTGTGTTTTCGAAAATAAAATTGTCAGAAAATGCGTTAGGTGTTTTATATCTCTGCTGGAATCAAGGAAAGGTCCCCTGACTTAGAACAGCATTTGTGGGTTGCTGTTTGGCCTCAGCCTAGCAGATTGTGTTTCCAGAGCTAAAGGCTGAGTAGAGTTGGCTCAACAGGTGAGGTGAGGTGAGCTGGCTTCCTATAGAGCACCTGATTCTTCAGGGAGCCGTGGTCCTGCCAGAAGCAGAAGACCACTGGGAGTTGTGAGGGTCAGCTCGTGCTGTAACATTTCCTTTCCAACACTGACTTGTGATATGGATTCAGAGAATGCAATAGTTTAGATATTTAATGAAGGTTGTTTGAGAGGTGATAAGTGGTACATTTCATATTTATAAAATGTAGAGTAACTGGATATTGAAGCTCAATATCAAGAAAACAAAGGTTCTCACCACTGGACCGATTAGCAACGTTATAATGGATGAAGAGACTGAGATTGTAAACACCTTTAGCTTGGTCAATCAATCAACACTCTTTACACCACCAGCCAGGAAATTAAAAAATGTATTTCACTGGGATAGTCTGCTGTCAGAGACTTCTCCAAAATACTGAAAGGTAATGATGTCAGTCTGGTGACGAAGGTATGCCTAATACAGGCCATGGTCTTTGCAGTCACATCTATGCATTGCAGTGCTGGGCAATGACTAGTTATGATAAATAATTGATGCCTTTGAGCTGTGGTGCTGGAGAAGAGTATTGAATATATCATGAACTGCTAAGAGAACAAACAGGTTCATCCTAAAGAGGGTGAAATCAGGCAGCTCCTTGGAGGCAAGGATTCTGAAGCTTCATCTGACCTATTTTGGACATGTTGCAAGGAGAGACCAGTCCTTGGATAGGGACGTCATGCTTGGGAGGGTGGAGGGACAGCGCAGGAGAGGAAGACCCTCAATCAGATGGATTGATTCAGTGACTGGGTTAATGGGGGTAGGTGTGTCAGAGACAATAAGATTGGCACAGGACAGAGCAGGGTTTAGGGCTGTTGTACATAGGGTCACTATGAGTTGCAGGCAACTCAGCAACAACTGGATATGTAATTAAAAGAAATTTTGTGTTTTCTCCCCATTGCTATTCTTAAACTAACAGCAATATTAGTGATTTTGTTGTAAAATTTCCACATTTTTTGTCGGATAACCTTTTTTAGGAATAGCCACATTTATCTGGTCTAGCTGCTCCGAGGGAGGAAATGGAAGATGGGCGTTCTCCTGTGTGATGAACAGCCCCAGAAATCCGCTGGAGGGTTGGCTGGGAGTCAGGATTAATAATAACAATCAAAGCGAGAAAGAGAACACCTATACAAGATGTAGAGTTGGCAGAGATCAGCAGAAGGGGAGCTAGTAGGGAGTCATTTCTGACTGGAGAACTCCCAGGAAGGAGGAATGTACAATGTTTGTTCCAGTCAACAACAACCTGGAGAAAGGTCTAGGGTTGGAGGATAGCAGTGAACACATTGAAGACTGAAACCAAACCCAGCCATCAGGGGACCTCGGCTTGACAGTCCACCCAGTACCTCTGCTTCAGAAGGGGTCCACACTAGCTTTTGTGGACTTTATAGGGAGAGTTGACTGAGAGTGTAGACACAACCTCCTTTAAAGGAAGCATCTTCTTTGGAAAATCCAGATTTGCTCATAAGAAAATTTTGCAATGCATTTTTCAGAATGGTCATCTGCTTGATAAAGAATTATAGCTGAATTATGTCTTAGAACAAATACTCCTGATGCTTAAAGCATGTTTTTACGTTTAGGGACATGTACATTTATCTAATGTGCATAAAATATATGTTTGGACACACTAGCAGGGTGTGCCTTACTGCACACTGACGTCATCTCCTTATTTGGTTTATTTAATAAAGTCAACATTATTAAAGTCTGATGGTTGCTTTCTGGAATAATAAAGCTGAACTCTGTATCTGCTGGACAAACAAGACCCCTGCTATAAAGACTAAGGTCCCAACCATTTTCATTCGGACAAAATTTTATTAACCAAGATGCTTCCCTTTTGACGCCCTGAAATTTAAAATAATTCCATCTAGTCTTTTCATTTTCACATGAAATATACAGCTCAGTATTAGAGTCCTTTCCTGACTCAGAAGCTGGCTGGTTGTTGATTTTAGATTAGGATGCTTCTGTTGAGAAAGAAAAAGAAACCACCTTGTGAGTGAGAATGGAGGCTTGATAAAAGAAAGTGCATGTTATTTTCCTTCTCCCCATGAGATGGTGGCTGGGCCAGAGAAAAAAGACCTTTGTGAAACGTAATGGTTCTCTTCCAGATGAAATTGAAGGGTCACTCCAAAGATTAATGATCCTGAGATGTTAATTCAGAAGAGAATTTATTTTTAAAGGCTGAGATTTATTCTGAGCCAGAGGATTCTGAGTTCAGCTGGGGGACTAATGAAGCATGTATTTTATTTTGTATGGTTCCTAGTGGTGCTGTCAGTCATTTAACATGGGGCCGATTCGCAGGAATTTTAGATCTGGCTAAAAGTCTATACATTCAGACTGTGAGAGCCTTCCCCACTGGGGATTTTCTCAGGAAACCTTTGGGGGGGAGCCTATTTCTTTTATACTTGAAAGGTTTTATGTATGAGAGTTCTGTGTTTTTATGACTCTACCATATTGGTGTGAATTCACATTAATTATTAACACATTGCAGAGGTTAAAATGCACATTTTTCACAGTGGGACACTATGCATCCCTGGATTGTACATTGGTTTTCCTGGTTGGGGTCAAATATAAAAAGATTTATTAATGTCCTAGTCAGTTCACTTTCTAGATTTTGAATGAGGCTTAAATTTCACTCTTAAGCATGTCTCGTATTCTATGTCAGGGTTAGTTTCTGTAGAATAATTGTTGGTATTGTGTACTGCTGAGTCAAAACCCGCCCATAGCTGACCCTCCAGTGGGTTTTCCGAGATGGTAAATTGTATGGGAGAAGACTGACTGTCTTTCTTCCGCAGAGCATCTGGTGTATTCAAACCTTGTGCCTTCATGATTTCAGCACAGTAACACGGATTTTCGTTGTTCTTTGCAATAGCTGCTTCCCCAGTTATATTCCACCCCTTCCAGGCTCCCTTACCTCCTTTTCACCAGACATCTCAAAGGCCTGTCTACAGATGAGGCTGATTTCTCCATCACTGTTTAGATTTGTCCTAAGGAAACAAGAAACCAGCCAATATGCCTGTGAAAGAGCGCAAAATCAGGATATGCTGTGAGTTAGGGTTGAGTCATTTCTGCCGTGTGGCAGGCCCATGTGTGAAAAGTAGATCTTCATTGGGGGCTGTCATCTGTATGGCAGCAGATTGCCAGGCTTTTCTTCCTCAGCACTGCTGGGTGAATTTGAACCACCAACCCTTGGGTTTGTTGGGTGCAGACTTTTGTACCATCGAGGAACCTGGATAGAAAGAGGGGGCCATGCCTGGGATTCAGATTACAGAATTTCCATGTGTGAGCAGCTGAAAAGCCATGAACTCTGAGCCTTACACTTTACATTAGTTTAAATTAGCCATATTTGAAAAGAAGATTGCCCATTAAGGGAAAGAAACTTGAACACAGCGGCCAGTGAGAGGTACAGCTTTGTCATAGTTTCCAAAAGAGAGACCAGAGCTCTCATTGGAAACTTCCACTTGGGTCCCAGTACCTCCCAAATAGAGCTATTCCAGTGAGTCAGACTACAGATATACCTCAGAGACTTTACCGGTTCCATTCCAGACCACTGCTATAAACAACTAACAATAAAGCAAATCAAGTAAATGTGGGGTTTTTTTTCTTTTTTTTTTTTTTTTTTTTTTTTTTTGTGTGTGTGTGTGGTGGTGTTGTTTTTGGTTTAGTTTGGCTTTTGTTTTTGTTTTTTTCTTTTTAATACTTTCTCAACACATATTAAAGCATGTGGTTCTAATCTACCCACTGCTTCTTGGGAGAAGGATGGGCAGTCTCCTCCAATGTGATTTTCTGCCTCTAAAAACCTCCTGGAGGATCAGCTATGGTTGGTTTTGACTCTGTGGCACAGAACAACAAGAAGGTGTATGACGGTTATGTTTATACGTACTGAAATACAATAAATGTACAGCAGTCTTGTGGAAAGGTTGAAATACTGAGAGATGCAGGACTTGAATGGAGTGCAATCTGTTGAGTAAATGACAATTCATACAACAGGCTTGCTGGACACAGGGTTGCCTCAGCTCACACCTCCTCATTGCTATAGCTTTGGAACTGACATGGTGGACCCTCCACTGGAATTCTGAGGATATAATTTGAATGAGAGGAGATTGTCCATCTTAATCCTGAGGCGCCATCGATGGATTCAAACCACCAGAGACGTGCAGCCTTTGGGTTAACAGTGTCACACCCTGTGCACCAGCACTCCCCTTAACAAACCTTAGAGGAAAAGACCCCTGAAACACCCACCCCAAGACAAACCAGCTCCACAGTGTCTGTGAAGTGCACTGAGTTTGAGTTGTACCAGGCTCACCTCAAATAGGTTAGCCTCAGGTCTGTGGTGATTGCCAGAGCCCAGTCTTCAGGACAAAGCTGCTCAAACGGCTGGGGAGTTGAGCTTTCCCTCAGGGATATTTCTACAACACTGGACCTCACAAAAATGTGATGTCTCTGGAATACCTTGATTTGTTAATGATAATTTGTTCTCCAGATTTGGGCTTGGGGCGGGGGGAAAAACCCCAAACCAAAACCTTGGAGGCTGTGCCTGCTTCTTGTATACTAGACAGACCTCAGTACTGCAGATTAACGCTATCTTCATTTTCTGTTGATTCGCTCACACTGAGCTAAGAGCTGGGGCGACACATTTGTGCTGAGCTCTCCCGCTAGAAAAGGGACAGCCAGGAAATGATGTATGAGTTGCACAAAGAAGATGAGAGAGGGAGAGGAAGGCAGAGTGAAAACAAAGGAGAGCAAATGAGGACCGATCATGCCAAAGTGAGACATGATTTGCGGCTGTTTGCCCCTTTGGTGTGTTTTTCTGGGTGTCGTTGGCAGCTCCAAGCAGGCGCTCCTGCTGTTGTGAGCGTGCTCAGGCGTAAAGTTAGGTCAAGTTCAAAGCCCGGATTTCTCTATTCATTATAGCAGCGGCTAATGTTCTTATCAATACATGACAAGAAATCGCAGCTAATTTGGCTCATGACCTTATTCCTTTATCATTAATGGTTGAAATGGTGTTTGCTTTGCCATTAATGCATTCGGTTCAGTAAACTAAAGCTGTTTAAATTTTTCACTAATCCTTTCTCATGGAGGGTTTCTCCCTAGACCGCATCATTTCTGAATTTAAAAAAAAAATAAATAAAAGTCCACACATGCAAAGGTTTCTGAGATTTTCTAGCTAAAACGTAATTTATAGGGCACATCGTTTTCAATGATCTTTCTTTCTTTCTTTTTTAAATGGATAATTGCCTAAGTACTGGAGGATGAATGAACTGTTTACTGAAAATATGAATCACATGCACTTACCCTATAAAGTGTTCACGTATTGAGGACATTTTTTTTCCCCGTTAGGGGGAAAGAATGAACTAGTGTATATAAGAATCAAAGTAGAATAATGGTTGAACACCTAGCACAAAGATGCTTTTGGAATGAATCCATCCTTGCTATTTAATTTACATCTCGAGGGCTTATTAGGATGATGAATGACGTGGCTAGAGAATAAAACATACTTCCTGAACAAAAGACCATCCCTGTAGCCTAATAACATTTGATGCCAACACTTGCATTTGTCAGAAGTGGATGCTATTTATCCCTGTGATTATTTAAAAATCATTTTTATTGTCTTTTGTGCTGTGTCCTCTTCTGGGAATTTTAATTCAGAGTTTGACACCTACTTATTAACTTCCCTGAAGTATAGAGTACAGTGACCTATACTCCATAAAGAATTCTAAACAGCCATGTTTATATGCCTGCAGCTGTACACAAATCAGCTCCGTTTGCATTTGTTTCGATCAGAACTAGGAGGCCTGTCGGAATAGTGCATAACCTCTGCCTCCTCAGCAAAGCAAGTGGCCCACCCCTGACTGTCTCTAACTCAAGGAGCAGGACTTATGGGGTAGACAGAAGGGGAATTTCCCTAATTATGGTACAGCCCTTATGAATAAATACATTACTTCCATTTCCTCAGCTTGCTCTGACTGCTCGTCCCACATGACGCTCTGTCATCTGTCACCACATACTGATGCCCATTCTTTCCTCTCTGATCCCCTCACCAAACCTACCCACACCCTCACAATTATTCCAGATTGCTTCTTCCCCAGCCATCTGTTTCCCTGACTGTGTATTTTCACATCTTCGCCGTGGGCTACTTTTTCTTTTCTTTTTGATTCACCTCCCAGGGTGGGGAGCACCCTTTGGAAATGGAGGGGGCGTTCTGTGCAGGTGACAAGGAGATGTAGACCAGGCGTCCTAGGGTGCAGTCCTCTCCCCGTGGCTCAGCCATACACCTAGACCGCACCACCTGAGGAGCAGCCCACACGTTCTGCTCATTGGTGTGTCCTGGTTTTGGACTTTGATTTCCACTCTCCAGCTTAAAATGCCAACTGACTTTACTTGTGACTCATACTGGAGGTTTTAGAAAAGGGCATGTGTCTGTCTGGTCTTTCCCAGAAAGAAAAACAGCCCAGGCAGCATGAATCAGAGGGTTCAGAGTGGGTTGTTTCCTCTGGAGCTGCCTCAGCAGGTCCCAGAGTGCACTGGGGCTTCCTGGGGGCGCATGACAAATACCAGATGACATGTGTCTTGATTCCATTCACTTTAGGAGGATATACACATGCTTCATCATAATTGCGCTCGTCATTCTAGAAGCGTATCTGCTTGCTTAAGGGGGAAAAAAGCAAAACAAACCAGTAATGCAACAAGGATGAATTCTTTGAAAGGAACAACTTGATTAATTTTAAATCTTTCTTATCGCGTTTTATAGGAAATCCAGGTTTGAGTTATTGGGCTGCTTTGTTAGCATTTCAGTGGCCATAAAACCATCTTAACATGTTCAGTGTTATTTGAAATAAGTTAGCAAGTGATGGTATTTCTGTTTGGTCCTTAACTACTTTTGTATTGATAATTGATGATGCGGGATACCTGTTAAAAGCGTATGTAACTATTTTATCTCTTTTTTTAAATGTTACATTGGTTTGCTCACAAAGTTCGTATATATTATGTTTCACACTCTTTCTTCATTCATATTGTATTTCATCCAACCGTTCCCGTGCATTATGTTTTCTCTCTTCTCATGAGCATTAATAGTTGAAAAGAACATTGAAAACTCAAGAAAGAGTTCAAGATTTTAAGGCCAGAGTATCCACTGTCAGTGAGGTGGGTTGACTCTTAATAGAGTCTGCAACAATAGACTTAACACATTGGAGTTTGTGAGGATGGCACAGACTTGGGAAAGGTTTGAACTGTTAGGCAGGGGGGTCACTATACGCCCCAGACAACTCATGGCATCTAATAATAGTCACCTCCATATATTGGCATTGACAGGGTCCCTGGGCAGGGCGCAAACTTAAGTAACCTTTAAGCCTGGCCCCATGTCGTATGATGGTCACTTTTCTTTTATTGCCTTTGGCATAAGTAAGTGAGTAGAAAAATCACTTGTTTGGGTCTCGTTGACTTGGAACAGACAATCCAAAAGTTGGGAACTACCTTCACAGGGAACCTCTGGCCCCTCCCTCGCCATCAGGTAATAGAGAATTTCTACAAAGGTTCTTGCTCTTCATCAAGGAAATAGAAGAAAAACAGGTACACACCCTGGAAGTTTTTATGCAGTGCTTCACTGATATTATTAATATTGTTATTGTACACATTTACGGTGCCTCGAGGAAGTTGATGAGCATGGCTCTGAAGATTTAAACATCATCTCTGCTCATAGTCTGAATTTAAATAAGCTTGGAGATGGAAATATAATCATAAAAATTCAGGTGAAGGAAATGATTTCCAGAGTGGAATTCCATGAATCTGCAGAACTCATTATGAACTCAGCGTAGGAACATCACTGGCTCTTTCAAAAGCATAAATAATAGGTATCTTTGTTAAAGAACACAGTCTGGAAAACAGTTTTAGAATGACTACTGCATGTTTTACATTTCCATCACCATGACCAGCACTGGGATTTTTTTTTTTAAACTTATGAGCTATCACCTCATTGCTTCTCCCTGGAGCATTCCACCAGTGCTCACAGCGAAGACTTGATGGCTCCACTGTGAAGTGACCTCCTTTTGTGGCCTCAGAGCAGTTTCATTTTCTTCAGTTCTGCCCATATTTAGTCGGATTCTTTTTAAAAAAAAAAAAAAGTTACACAGTCCAAAGAACCGAGATGTGCACAAAGAATTTAATTTAAATTTAGTGAAGTTTACAGACTAACCAGTACCAATTGCCATTGAGTCAAGTCTGACTTCTGGGCTCGTGGTTGTCAGAGTAGAATTATGCTCCTTTGTTTTTCAGTGACTGATTCTTCAGAAGTAAATCTGAGGCTTTTCTTCGGAGGTTCCTCTGGGTGCACTTGAACTTGCAGCTTTTTGCTTGGCAGTTGACCACATTAACCCTGGCACCACCTTAGGGCTATCTTTAGGGAGCTCTGATGGGGTACTGTCCATGAGTCAGAACTGACTCAAAAGCTTTGAATTTGAAGGACTCTCTTTAGTAACTTGAATGCTTTTATATTGGAGTTCCAAAACTACACTTAGTCACAGATGTTGAGAGTTACTCATTTGTCCATCTTTTACATGAGAGGCTTAAATGTTTCCAAATTGAGAGTTTAATGATAGGTTTCTTAATGCTTGACTGAAATGCCTTATCAGACCTTCAGTTTATGCTCATCACCCATTATTTTTAGATTTGACCAATTTTCACACACATACAAACGTTAAGGCATGAAAATATTAAGAAGTAGGGGGGAATAGGATACAGGAGGAGGAAGTTCACATAACTTCTGGGACAGCGTTCTTGTCTCTATGTTAATAGTGAGTTTTACCTGGATGAAGAAGGAAAACTTACTCAGGGTAATTTGGCTTTGGAACAAAATTCTTTTGATTGAATGTTAAGTGGCTAAATTACAACTTTTGGGAGCCGTAGTTCTGCTCTGTAAAAGTCTTCCAGGGGTGATTAGACTTAATCGGAATTTTTTATACTTCAGCATCAGGGGAAAATTCCAATCTATATAATCATCTACTTATCAGGAAACACGTAAAAGCCGTGTTACTCATTCATGATGGATTTTCAAACACTTAGAGCCCTCCAAATTAATCCAGAGCCTCAGGATCGCTCCCTGTATATTTTATTGGAAAAAGTGGTGTTAGTAGAAATGGAGGAGCCATCATTTTATTATAAAAATGCATTTCATTGAGTATCTATTTCAACACATAAGTCAATTGTTTGGTCTTTTTTACAGAATTGAATAGTGAGTTGACCTAAGGAGCTGTGTTGGTCCAGTGGTTAAGTGTTTGGTTGCTAAATCAAAGGTTGGCAAGTTCAAACCCACTCTCTGTTCTAAGGGAGAATGATGAAACCTGTAAAGATTACAGTCTTGGAAATCCTATAGGACAGCTCTACAATGTGCTACAGAATTACTATAAATTAGAATTGTCTTTATAGAATTGCTAGGCAGACCTACAGTATCACATCAGAGAAATTGGAAGGCAGTATTGAGGGTGTATTATAATAATAGTGTTATTAGATTTGATTAGTTGACTGATTTAGTTATTCATTGGCCATCTGTTTTTAAAATGCCTTTTTTTTTTTACCACTTTATCTCCAGCACCTAGAATAGATAGTATCTGACACATAGTGTAAAAACCAAAATCAATTGCTCTGGAATTGATTCCCACTGATGATGACCCCATGTGTGCCAGAGTAAAACTCTGCTTCCCAGGGTCTCAAGGACTGATTTTTTTCCCTTTTTTAAAAACTTTTACACTGGTTTATTTACAAAGCTCATATACATTGTTTTTCACGCTGGATCTTCACCATTTTCTTCACCTCCACCTCCCTCCACTCATCAAACTGTGAGACACTATGATTATCCCCAACCCCCCAACCCCGGCCCATTCTCAGTCCTGTGCTTCTAGCCTCCCCCCCCTTACCTTGGATCCTCATACTCATTCTACAGTAACGGTCTTACATAATATTAAAGGACTGGTTTTATGTAGAAAATAGCCAGATTTTTCTTTACAGTGCCTCTGGGTTGACCTCCAGTATTTCTGGCTAATTGTCAAATCACATAAATGAATGGATGGATAAGCAGAGACTTAACCATTTGCGCCAATCAGCGACTTAGAGGGGTCCTTAGTGGCTTTTTGTTGGATGAATGAAGAGCATGTTTTTCCTAAATCCTAGTATTTTTTTGAATGTAAGACAGCTGATATCAAAGACCTGCATATTGTTGACTTGCATCTGTTGAACAACTTTCATGTTAGAGATAAGCAGAAATTACAGTTTACTTCTAAACAAAGTAATATGCTCATAACATAATTTTATGTTTTCATTAATATTCTTATTGAGCCTTCATGCACTTGATGAGCATGGAAAGTGTAGCTGTGCAGTAATGGTCTTTTAATAAAGTGCCTGTGACAATTGTGTCGCCGAGGAGGCTCCCTGCCCGTGTAATGCTTCCACCTCCCAGAGGCTCTAGGGATCTGTTTCTCCTCATTTCTAGTCATTTCCTTTTCTCATTTCTCACAGTGGTGGTTCCAGCCTATTAGTATTTTTCAAAGCCCCTGTCACTGTAGGTGATGGACATTTTCACCGGCTGTCCCACTGATATCCCAAATACATGCCCCAAACAGTTCATTATCTTTTCCCCACCTCATGCATCAATTGCATCTCCTCATAAATGCCTTGTCTCCCAGTGTCACTGTCCAACCATCCTTTGATGCAAACCAGAGATCTAGAGGACATCGTTACTATTTCTTCTTTGGTCACTAAGTTCTGTTGGTTCAGTTTTTTTTTCTTTTTCTTTTTTTTTTTTTAATCTTTCAAGAAAATGTTTATTCCCACTGACCTAGAGATGCTGTTAGATAAAGTTTCCGTTGCCTGTTGTCTCTTTAACAGCATTGTTGTTGTTGTGTATCACAGAGTTGGAATTGACTCATAGTTGACCCTCTAACAGATTTTTAGAGGCAGTTCATCACATAGGAGGAGATTGCCCATCCTTCTACCATGGAGCGGCTGGTGGCCTTGAACCATGTGCCTTCAGGATTGCATTGCAGCTTCTTGCCACTAGGCCACCAGAGCAACATTACACTCATTGAACTCAGTGCCACTGAGTTAGTTCCAGCTCATAACTGACACTTCAGTAGGTTTTAGAGGCTTTAAATCTCACAGGAGGAGATTGCCCATCTTTCTCTGACAGAACCTCTGCTGAATTCATACCATCAGAGTAGATCAGCCTTTGGATTAGAAGTGCTACTACCTACAGACTCCCCAGAACACACTAACAGTGTTGTTATTGTTGTCAGGTGCTGCTGAGTTTGACTCATAACAACCCTATGAACAAAGGATCTGAACCCTGTCCTGTTCTGTGCCGTTCTCATCATTCTTGAGCCCATTGCTGCTGTCCCTTTGGTAGTCCATCTTGTTGAGGGTCATCTTCTCTCTTGATGACCCTCCACCTTTCCAAGCATGATGTCTTTTTCTGAAGAACAGCTTCTCTTAACAGCACACCCACATATGTGAGATGAAGTTTGCCATCTTTGCCTGTTGTATCTTAAACCACTCAAGTTTATCTTCTATTCTTTTGCCATAGTGGTTGTTATTAACTTCTAGTCTGATTCTTTTTTTT
>NW_006399812.1:1391859-1420187 GCF_000299155.1 Elephantulus edwardii | reverse complement strand
ACTCAAAATGCCCCATGCCAGTCCATCTCATCTCACCAATGCCTAGTATGTCAATATTTATGCGTTCCATTTCTTCCTTAACAATATCTAATTTTCTCAGTGTTCCCTGCCTGGTGGCACTTACACAGGTGCCCTCACACAACAGCCCCTGCTGCAGTAGGGTCCTGGATCCGACAGGATCCGAATAGTCAAGGTCAACTTCCCACCAACCCACTTGCCTCTGGCTGGTCTGCAGAGTTCCCAGAAGCCTAAGTGCTTTTTCTTCTGCAGTTTTTCAGTCAATGTCTTTGTACCTGAGGTCCAGATCACTTAAATCTAAAGCTGGAAAAAGATGTTCCAAAGTGAGAAACAGCTTGTTAAGAGGTCTTCTCATTGCTCAAATTGGTTTTGAGCCTTTGGGTTAACAGAAGGGAACTGTGCTGTGTAGAGTACTCATGGCTGTAATCCTTTCTTGGTGGTTGTTCTGTCCCTCAATGTTTAGATTAAGATAACAATTGAGTGGAAATGGTTTATCCTACTCAGACACCAATGCAAAGAACTTGGGATGGGAAATATATTTACACTTCAGAGAAACTTTCAAAGTTTGAATAGAACTTTGGAAGGAAAGAGAGTATTTTGGAATAAGATTATAGGCGAAGGGAGAAAGTAGATGATAAGAGAACCAAATAGGTTGTGTTTGGTAAAATTGAGGGTCAAGGAAAACCCTCAGTTAAATTGTCATGGTAGCCTCACCAGTGAGCCCCAACTTGTCAAAGAGTATAGCTGTGCCTAATGCAAGACTGGGCAACTTATTGTTCTGTTCCTCATAAGTTTGCCATTGAGGATGACTCAGTGACAGCTAACCATAACAAGAAAACAGTGTTTTAAGAATTTTACACTTTAGTTTTCTCCTGCAAGTAAAGCCACTGATGGGTTATAGGAAGGATCCTATTTTACAAAGACTATACTTGCTTAATATTATTTAATATGAAGAATGGATTGATTGAGAATAGAAACTGGTTAGACAGGAGAAATGATCATTCTTCAGGTAAGGTCATGAGAGAGGAAGTAGATAAAAATCTCTAGATAGAAAGCATCTTTTGCAGGTTCAGTGAACATGATTAAGTGGATAGGGTAAAAAAAAGAGAGAGAGAGAGAGAGAGAGAGAGAGAGAGAGAGAGAGAGAAACAACCCCAAACCCAGCAACACTCCACAATAGCAGATGGGTCTACAGGATGGCTATTTTCTATTATGGGAAGGATCGGAAGAGGGGCTTAGCCTTAAAAAATCAAGAGTTCCAGTTTTAGACATTTTAAACTTTCTGTGATACATCCAAGAGAATTAACTTGTCAGCTAGACAGTTGGATAAATAGCCTATAGTTCACCAGATCTGGGATGGATATAGGAATATGTGAAGCTACAAAGAAATGAAGCCATGTGAGTATATAGCATCACCTAGGAAATGAATGTAGAGTGAGCAGTAAAGGAGGTTCAGAATAGAGTCCATAGTAACCCCTAGTGATGCTTATTGATTGAGAAAGAGCTTGAAAAGGAAAATGGGAGCTTGAGAAAAACTTGAAGTTGTTGATGCCATGGAAACTGAGATACTAGAGTTGCTTAAGGAAGGACCACTTGCTCTCTAAATGCTGCTGCTTCTTCTTGTTGTTGTTATGTGTTATCTAGTCACCAACGACTTGTAGTGACGCTATGTACAGAAGCTCTGAACCCTGCCCTATCCTGAGCCAGTCTCACTGACTCTGACACAATTGTCTCAGTCACTGTGTCAGTCCATCTCATCGAGGATCTTCCTCTCCTGCATTATCCCTTCACCCTTCCAATCGTGATGTCTTTTTCGAAGGATTTAAATTGGGCCTTTTTTTTAGTCAGAAACTCCATTCATTCATTTATACCCTTATCATCCTTCAGTGAACAAACATGTATTGGGTGTTTAGCAAATCCGATAACTGAATGATTTGGATTATTGTTATACAAATATAATTATTAATTTTTATTCATTTTAGCTTATTTGACTATTACAAGCATTTGCACTCCTTACTGAGCTTTTGAAATAAATTGTTGTTGTTGTTGTTAAATGCTGTTGAGTCATAGACGACTCATACATAGCAACCCTGTGAACAAAAGACCTGAACGTTTGTATAACTTTCATTGTTTCTCCAAGTTCTTAGAGATCCCGGAGGCAGGCTATTTCAGAAGTGGATGCCACTCCTGCTTCCAAGCTTGTTTTAATCGGGGAGCTCCAGGAAACACTGTCAACCATGGGTAACCAGTATCACATTTGACAGATCAGTGTCACAATATTCAGCATCACAGCAACCACAGCTTACCTCTGTATAGCAAATGGACAGAGCAGTGCTATACCACTTAGAAGAATACTTGACCAAAAAAAATTAAAACCAGGCCTGAGTGCCACACATTAAAATCACCCACCTTTGGCCTGGTAGCATAACTTTCTATCCACTAGGCCAATAGATAATGCTTAATAAAAGTTAGTGTTAAATTTTTTTACAACATTTTTTTTAATATCAATATAGGTGACAAAATAATGTCAGTTTTGAATTCTACTTGATAGTAGGACTTTTTTTTCACTTTTTATTATACTTTGGGTAAAAGTTTATGTATGTAATCAGTTTTTCATTCAACAGTGTCTGAGCTTTTTATTTCAAAGCATTACTTAGGGTACCTACAGTGTAACAGCACTTTTCTCATTTCTCCCTGGTGTTCCCTATTTCCATTTGTCCTTGTCTATCCTTTTCTGTCTCCTGAGCTTTGGTTTGGGGCAGATGCTTCCCTTTTAGTCTCATGTGATTGATTGGTCTGAGGGGTATGTTCTCCCTGCTGTTACTGTTCATTTTGTCCTCCTATTTGACTAAGCATTGATCCCTAGGTGTTGACTCCATTTCAGGCTTGAAGGATGTCTCAAAAGCATAATCTGAGGTCAGCCAGTAACTCATTCGGTGTCAGCCAATAGGTCTGCTCTGTTCTTTTTTATTATTTTGAATTTTGTTTTATACTTTATATCTCATCACATTGTAGCCAGAATCTTCTATTACAGTCTCTGTCAAAGCAAATAGTAGTGGTAGTTTACCATCATCTAGATCTTCCAGAATCATGATGGGGGCGGCTTGTGGTATGCATGGTTCATTAGCTCTTTGGACCAGATATTTTCCTGAATCTCTGCTTTTCTACATTCTTCTTGTCTCTGGGCAGAGATAACCTTCTATTGTATGTTCAGGGGCATTTTACAAGCTTTTAAAACCCCACTTGCTATTCATGAAAGTAGGCTGTGGAACATTGCTTTTGACTTAGATGTCACCCAAGACTAGTCCTAAGGTTCCCAAACCAGTGAGTCAGTCCCTTGAGGTGTTTGGCTGTGGCTAAGAATGTTTCTTTCTCTGTTAACTCCCCCCACCCCAAATTTTTATAATAATGGTCTCATACCGTATATGTCCTTTTGTGGTTGATTTATTTTTTGCTCATTGTAATAATGTCCAAGTTCATTCATTTTAGGATGTATTTCAAAGATTTATCATTATTGTTTACATCATGTCACATTCCATAGTTTGTATGTATGTACTATAGTCTATCCATTCACCAAGTGACGGGAATTTAAGTAATTTCTGTCTTTTTGATCCAGTGATTAATGCTACAGTGAGCATGGTGTGTGTCTTATCTATTCGTAACTCCAGTTTCTGTAGGACAGACATCTAGTAGTGAGATTACTGCATCATATGATATTTCTAGCTCTAACTTTTTAAGGCAGCATCATGCCACTTCCCATAGTATTTGTATTTGCATGCTGACTACCAGAAGGCCTTAGAGATAGCTGTTACTTAGTGGGTACCTACAATGTTCTAGGCACTTACAAGAGGCTGGAGAAATAATCATGACCACAAAAAACAAGGTCTCTGCCTATCACAGAAAAGAATTCTAGTGCAGGAAGATTGAGGAGGACCTCATGCACTTGCTGCGAAGGGTCAAGGACTGCAGCCTTCAGTATGGACTGAGGCTCAATGTCAAGAAGACAAAGATTCTCACGACTGGACCAATTGGCAGCGTCAGGATGGATGGCGAAGAGATTGAGATTGTTCACAGCTTCAGTTTGTTCGGCTCCACAGTCAACACTCTTGGCACCAGCAGTCAGAAAATCAAAAAGCGTATCACAATGGGAAAGTCTGCTGTTAGGGACCTCTCTAAAGTACTCAGGAGCAACAGTGTCTCTCTGGAGACTAAGGTGCGCCTGATACAGGCCATGGTCTTTGCAATCGCTTGTTATGCATCAGAGAGTTGGACAATGACTAGGGAGGACAGAAGAAGAGTGGATGCTTTTGAGCTGTGGTGCTGGAGAAGAGTACTGACTGTACCCTGGACTGTCAGGAAAACAAACAGATTCATCTTGGAGAGGATTAAACCAAGCTACTCCTTGGAGGCAAGGATTCTGGGGCTTCGTCTGACATACTTTGGAAATGATGCCAGGAGGGATGGGTCCTTGGAGAGGGACATCATGCTTGGGAGGGTGGAGGGACAGCGCAGGAGGGGAAGACCCTCTATGAGATGGATTGATTCGGTGACTGGGGTAATCGGGATGGGTGTGTCAGAGGCGGTGCGGTTGGCACAGGATAGAGCAGGGTTTAGGGCTGTTGTGCATAGGGTCGCTATGAGTCGCAAACGACTCGACGGCACATAACAACAACAACAACAACAACAACAACAACAACTGTTGAGTTGGCCCATGGCACCCGTACAGATGAAGCTGGCCAGAGACCTATCTAATTGCCACTGAGTTGCAGGTCAGAATTTTGTGATACATGAGATGGCAGATTTTCAGTCAATCATCGGGCCTTTCTTCCTTTATCATCTTACGATAGAAGTTTTGCAGACACCTTTTTAGCTTCATAGCAACACAAAAGTGTCTGATACTAGATGATTGTGCATGAGTTGTATTGGTCAGGAATTGAGCCTAAGTCTCCTGCAGAGAAAGCAAGAATTTTGCCTTTGCACTATCATTGTTGTTCTACTGGTGAAGAAGATAAATATAAGAGAGAGTCATTTGAGATGGTGGTAAGTGTTCTGAATAGAGCAGGAGGCAAATGAAAAGGGACTTGCAATGCAAGTGAGGGACTTCTTTAAATAATAAGATAGCTGGAAAGCCCTTTAAGGGGGTGATAGGTAATCTGAGACAGCACAGCAAAGGAAACAGTAGCATCTGGCAGAGTGTTTCAGACATAGAAGACATCCAGAGAAACACATCCTCCACAGGAGTGACCTGTCAATGCTTGTGGAGCGGGGAAGAGAGCACTGTGGCTTGAGTGCAGTGGGCACAAGGTCGAAGGATATAACAGGGGGCGAGGGAAAGAAACACGAGCACCATCATCAGATACGTGGGCACAGCAGCAGAAACTGCCTTAAAAACCGTGCAGATTTGTTTCACTGCACAGTACATTTGTATGTGCTTTACTTCTTAAAAAAGAAAACGTGTCAATGTAGTATCATCAAGGAAAATCCCCCCAAATTAGTTTCCCTGCCTTGTTGATTAATAGGACAGCTGGTGTGGGTTTTTTTGTGTCTTGAGTCTGTCAGATTTCTAAACCTGTGCTCATCTGAAGAGAGCTGACATTACACATCAGCTTCAGGGTCCAGGCCATTTCTCATCTCTTTCCTAGTGTCACAATATTTTGAGAACTCAGACTCACACCCATGCATGATACATGAGTGTTGTGTTGTGTACCGTCACATTGGAAGTGACCCATAGTTGCCCATCTTCTTCCTGCAGAGCAGATGGTGGATTCGAACCACAGCCTTTGGGATTGCACTGCAGCTTCTTGCCACTGGCCCACCAGCGACACACACACACACACACACACACACACACACACACACACACACACACACTTCCCCCCCTCCAATGCTTCAGTGATTCCTACACAACCCCTAAGAAGAGACACTCATAACACTGTGAGGAACGAACGATGTAGGCAATGGTCTCAGGCCAGTGTGTCAGGGCAAATTACAGTTACGAGACCTCAAGCTATAGTCTACAAGAGTCTGTGACCAGTTGACCTCTTTAACAAGCTCAGGAAAATACTCTAGCAAGAATACTTTCAAAGAAGATGCTACTATATGTTCACCTTTTAAAGAAAAGCAAAAACACTAAGATGGTGATTCACATATACATGAAGTAAGGATCTTTAATGACCTGTAGGCCCCTTTTAGCTAACTTTTCCTCAGCGTTTGCTGTAGGTCGGCTCTGTGACTTTGTGTGATTTGTTCCGTTCAGTCCATTTGTTCCATTTTGTTCTTCATTATTGTCAAGATTTGTTCTGTTTAGTCTCTCACTACAATCTTATGAAATAGTTACTTTGTTGTATCTCCATTCTGTAGGTAGGAAAACTGAGGCCCAGAGAAGTGAAAGAAATGATCTTCAGTGTGATGACATCTAAACCAGTTGGGACAGAGCTGGATCTGCCCCACTGTTAGTAGTTTATTGAAGGAGCTATTTTCAGTTTACTCTCTGATGGTCCCGAGATCCTTCCAGTGGGCATGCAAGGATAAATCTCCATACTAGTGACGTCTCCGTTGCTATAGAGTCACTCTGAGTTATGGCGACGTGTTTAACAGAATGAAGTGTTGCCCAGTCCTGCACCTTCCTGATTGTGGGGATATTTGATTCCCTTGTTGTAACTTGTGTGTCAGTCTATCCATTGAGGATTTCCTTCACTTTTCCGGACCAGTTTCTTTGCCAGTCATGATGTCTTTTTCTAAGGATTGGTCTCTTCTTGGTGATGTGTCCAGAGTGAGTGAGTCAAAGTCTCATTGTCCTTGCTTCTAAGGAACATTCTGCTTGTATGTATTCTAAGATGTAGTTACTCATTTTTATTTCATAACAGTGCAAAGATGCTACTTGTGTTTCTTCCGTGTTGACATTGTCCTAGGTGTCCAAGCAGTAGACAGAAAAACTGCAGGTTCTTCACCACGAATCAAAGCAGTGCAGCCAAACTGTATTAGTGGTCATTGACACACACTCTCTCTCTCTTCCATATACTTGCAACTGCAGAATAAAAATCCTCTTCACTTATGAATGTCTCCATGAAGCATTATAGATTATTGTTCTATTAGATCTCAAAAGTTAAGTACATACCTTTCAGATACTCTCATAAATGGGACATGCATCTAACATCCTTTTGCTGCCTACCCAGATAGAATGGTTGTCTAAAAAGTCAGTTGTGCTGTTGTGAACCAGTGTAGCCAGATTTGGGTGGTGGTGGTTTTTTTTTAAATTTTATATTGGTTTGCTTACAAAGTTCATATACATTCTGTTTCACACTATTCTTCATTCACTTGGTGTTTCTTACAATCATTCCCATGCATTAGGTTTTATAAAATTAATTCCCATTGAGGGAGCTCTGGTGGCCTAGTGGCAAGAAGCTGTGCTGCAATCCCAAAGTCATGCAGTTTGAATCCACTAGCTGCTTCTCCTGAAAAGAATGAGTAACCTCCTCCCCTGAGGTTTACAGCCTCTGAAAACCCACTGAAGGGTCAGCCTTGGGTCAATTCTGACTCAGAGGCATACAACAAGTATAAAAGTCTAAGAAATGGACCAAAGGAGGCATGTAGTCTGTCTGAACTGGCATGGAATATAACTTTAGGGAACTCTAGTGGGCTAATGGCAAGAAGGTGCACTGCTATCCCAGAGGTGCTCAGTTCGAATCCGTCAGATACAGAGGCAATCTTCTCCTGTACTAATCTGATTCAGTGGCGCGCGCGCACACACACACACACACACACACACACACACTTCAAACTTTTATAAGAAATTTTTACGGACTTCTGGTGGCCAAGGGGCAAGAAGCTGCCCTGCAATCCTGAAGGCTCACGGCTTGAATTCACCAGATGCTCTGCTGGAGATGCCCTTCCTGGAAAAGGAGGGGCAGTCTCTTCCTGTGCCAGTCGGATCTGACTTGACAATACATAAAACAACAAAAAATAATCACCATTGGACTATGCCCACCATTCCTCTGTCTTTTCAGGTCCCCTCCAGTCACCACATTGTGCAAGCCTGTGATTTTTGCCCCAACCCATCCTCACCCCTACACTCCCATCCCTTCCTCCCTTGGGGCCCCATATGTGTTTTACTAGTTATCCTTCTATTTTTACAGAAATAGTCTTTTGCAGTATCTGTTCTTATGAGACTGAGTTAGTTCACTCACCATAATGCTGTCCAGTCTCTCCCCAGTTGTATAGTATTTTTTATTAATGATTTTTAATGCAGCATATATATTTTCACAGCATATTCTTTCCATTTAATTTTTCCCTATTCATTCATTGTTGCACATTTTCCTCCCTCCACCAGTTCACTTTTTCTCTTTGAAAAGAAAAAATATTCTTTCATTGTTATAAAATCCCCCCCCCCCCCAAGTATTTTTTTCAAAATCATTGCTCCTGAGTGTGGCATTTTATTCCACTCTGTGAATGTACCACTATTTCTCAATCCATTCAGTTGTGTTTGGACATTAGGCTATTTCCACGTTCTTGCGATGGTGAATAATGATGCTATGAACACAGGTGTACACATTTCTGTGTCTCAGTTCTAATTTCTAGGGGGTACATTCCTAGTAGTAGATTAGGTGGGTCACGTGGAGTTTCCATGTTCAACTTTTTGAGTAAATGCCAAACTGCCTTCCAGAGTGGTTATATCATTTTGCAGCCTCACCGCCTCACCAGTAGTATATGAGAGTTCCCACCTCTGCATGTCCTCTCCAACATTCATTCCTTGCCGCCCTGATAAACTTTGCAACGGCTGCTGGAGTAAGATGGTTTGAGGTTTTGATTTGTGTATCTCTTACTGCTAATGATTTTGAGCATTTCATCATGTGTCTGTTTGTAGCCCGTTTTTAAGTGGAGTTATTTTCACTTAAAATGATGGTTGGTAGTCAGATGATAGTTTCTCAGCTTGGATATTTGACAGACTCTTTTTTTCTTCTCAAATGAATGAAATGAAACTTGTCACATCCGTAAAACAATGGACACTTTTTGCCACTAATAAAATTTGAGCTGGCAAGCAAAAATTAGAATTTAAGAAAACATGTCCATGTCTCCAGAAGCCTGACAAATGCTTTCCCTTAAACATTTAATGGCTCTTCTGATTAGGTGGGTGGTGAGGTTATAGCTCCGTTGCTGCCCTGTGGTCCTCTGAAAGGACACACCCAATGGTACCCTATTGGGCAGAAAATGGACAGGCACAGTTTAATCCTGCCTCTTCAGCAGTTCTTACTAATCAGCCAAGTCCTATGTCATTCCCACCCCTCACTGCGGGCAGATGTTGTAATATGCAAGATTGCAAAAGTGACATTTTTAATTGTGAGATTCTCTACAATTGGAGGACTCTCCAGATAGTACTGAGATTTAATATGCCAGCCAGAAGGTCGATGGTTCCAGTCCATCCAGAATCACCTGAAAGGAGAGATCTGGCAGTAAACTTCAGCTCAAACCCTCTAAGAGCCCAGTTCTACTCGGATACACCTGCGGTCACCATGACATAGAATCAGGTGGTGGCACCTGGTTGCTGCGATGCAGTAGAAAGTATACCTTAGTCATCCTTGCTTCCTTCCCTAACTCTTTTTCTCCCCGTCTTACTTTTACCTAACATGTAAGCACAGTAGATGCTGATGAGTTTCTTACTGAATGAATGCCTTCTTTTTATGGAAGGCCCTTGAGAGGGAGTTCTGGTGGCCTAGTGGGTAAGAAGTTGCACTGCTGAACCAAAGGCAAGTAGTTCAAATTCACCAGCTGCTCAGAGGGAGAAAGAGAGGATATCTCCTCCTAGGTGGTTTACAGCCACTGGAAACCCACCAGAGGGCTGGCTGTGAGTCCGTTCAGACTCAGTGGCAATGAGGGAGAGAGAGTATCAGCAAAGCCTTTATAAATAAGTATTGCTAATGAGATGGATCAATTCCGTGATTGGGGTCATAGGAGTAGGTGTGTTAGAGACAGTGACATTGACACAGGATAGAGCAGGGTTTAGGGCTCTTATACACAGGTGACTTGATGGCACATAGCAGCAATAACAATCATACCCTTCCCAGGTTTAATGTGTACCCTCTCTGTCCAGGCTGCCTACTTGGAGCAGCTTTGCTTGATAGTACTTTTTGCTTGTTAAGTATGAAGATTGGGGTCATGGATGTGGCAGATGCCATCTAGAATGCTGAACTGAGAACTTATTTTAAAAATACAATTGTTGGACCTTGACATGCCCCGTTTCTTCTTCATACAAAGAGACAGTTTTATAAAAAGAATGAAGGATGCCAGCCGTGTCCCTTTTACCTCTTTGACATGGGGATCATAAATGTCACTGATTAAAATGCTTAATTAAGCCATAGGATTATTCAAGACTGACTCACCTTTGTGGATGAATATTTATTGTTTTCTTGCTGTTTTGACACTAAACACCCCCCCAGGCCTTCCACCAGAGCCCCCATAACAGGGTAAAGGACCCCTCCTCACAGGCACGTCCTCCTGCCTCAGAACACAACCTCCCTCAAGGCACCACCTGCCGCCCTCCCCTCTTGACTGCCCTGCTGTCTCTCCTTCTGGCCCCATGCTGAATCTCAGGAACTTGCAGCTAATATTGAGCATATTTCAGATCCTCTGCCCTCTCCGTGAACTGCGGAGACATGATTAGCTGATACAATTAGCTCCACTTTAGGATGGGGAGAAAATGTATGTATATATCAAAAGAACTAGATCTTAATTCTCTGCTGCTGGTTATCACCATGTAGAACACTGGCTTCTTTAATAGTTTCTCTCTAAAGAAGAAAAGGAGTTGAAATGGGTAGAAGTTAGAATGCAGGATTTTCTTCTGAAGACAAGAAAACCCAGCACCCTTTGAAAAGCTGCAAAAGCATTCTCATGGCGTGGTAGGTCCCATCTGTGCATTTTTCAATTACATACTTGAAGTACACAGATTGCAGTGAAAGGACCTAAAAAGAAAAAAGAGAATGAGAGGGCACCAGCTTAACAGCTGTGGGAGTAAGCTAATCTTTCCCTCTCCATAGAAGTCCCCTGTCCCAGGGCCACGATTAGCCAGCTCACACTTCATGAAGGAAGTCTAACATTCTGAACTGTCCCCAGAGCCTGGAACACCCCTGTGGATGCATCCCTGTGTGGCATCTGAGGTGACTCTCAGTCTGATCCCCTATCAGCGTCCTTCAGAAACCACAGGGAAATGGATGGCAAAGATGCTGGCCCCTCCACTGTGTTCTCACTCCTGGAGGAGGAGATGTGAAGGGATGGGGTGAGACGATACAGAAGAATTCTCTGACAGTGAGAGTAAGACATCTGCAGTTCTTGCTTATCGGGGGAGGTTATCAAATGACCTCTGGAGGCTTTTAAAGAAAGGGCATTGCCAGCCAGCCATCCTATCTTCCTGAACATGCAGGCGCTGGGGAGACTACTTGATGGATTACTTGACTGCTGGAGCTTTTTCCAGCCCTGTGATACAAGTAAGTTATTCATGGTCACTGCTGCAGTAATTTGTTTTCTAACAGAAAGCCCCAACAGCTCATCTGCCATAATACAACGCGAAACTCTTCATTTTGTATTCCTTTTCTCCTGCTACCAGTGCCATTCCGGGGAAAGTTATGTTGTTGTGTGCCTTCAAGTCAGAGCTGACCCATAGCTGACCCTCCAGTGGGTTTTCAGAGGCAGTTTATTGCATGGGAGGAGTTGCCTATCTTTCTTCCTTGGAGTAGCTGGTGGATTAGAACCATATGCCTTTGGGATTGCAGCACAGGTTTTTACCACTAGGCCACCAGAGCTTTCCCACTCCAGTGAAAGTAGTCTTGTCTTAATCTCACTCTGGCAGTTTCTCATGAATACTCATAACATTTGTGAGTCAATGTGACTATCAGAATTTCCCTAAAAAGTGATTCAGAGACACAAATACTACCTCTGATATTAAGCCAGTTGCTGTTGAGTCAGCTTCAACTCCTGACCATCATGCTAGCGTAGAAATGTACTCCAGAGGTGTTCTGATGACAGATTTTCTGGCCACGTCTTGCTTTCAAGGGAGCTCTGGTGGCGTGGTCTGTAGGAAGCTGCACTGCTAACCCAGAGGCCATGCTTCTCTGGCAGGTGGGATCCACCAGTGGGACTGCAAGAGAGAACCTGAACTGCAATCCCAAAAGCACGGGGTTCAGATCCACCAGCTGCTGGATCCATGGAGAAGGATAGGCAGTTCCCTCTCACACGGTTTACTTACTGCCTCAGGAAACCCCCTGAGGTCCACTGTGAGTTGGACCAACTCCAAGGCACACAGCCCCCACCACCACAGGAAAATAATGGCTGTCTTCCCCTTGCAGTTCATAGCCTCTGAAACCTGATAGAAGGCCAGCAGGTCACCAGTTCACCTCCACAGCAAGAAGTTGTTTTAAGATTTTCTCCCGAGGTAAACTCAACACTGCACTGTGTTTCACTTACCAGGTCTGCTTACCCATCTGTGTAATTAACTCTCTCACTCTCTCATTGCCATCAAATTGGAACCAACTCGTAACTGACCCTCCAGTGGGGTTTTGGAGGTGGCTGTCAAATAGCATGGGAGGAGATTGCACGTCTTTCTCTTGCCAGAGCCCTTGGTAGATTCGAACTGCCAAAGAGGCTCAACCTTTATGTTAGCAGTGCAGTGTCCTGCAGACTATGCCACCAGAGCTCCTTCTGTGATACTGTTGTTTGCTGTTGTTGTATACTATCGAGTTAATAGCAACTCACAGCAACTGTATGAACAGCCAGTATGAAGGTTGGCCCATGGTGTAACATCCTCATAATCTCCAACATATTCGAGCCTGTTGTTACCTTTCCTGAGACAATTCACCTTGTTGAGGGTCTTTTACTCTTTCTCGAACTCTCCACTTTTCTAAGCATTATGTCTTTTTTCCAAGGACTGGCCCCTTCTGACAACATTCCCACAGTATGTCAGAGGGAATGTGACCATTCTTGCATCTAAGGAGCATGGTGGCTGTACTTCAGGAGAGACTTGTATGTGTTGGCAGTCCATGGTATATTCAGTACTCTTAGCTAACACCACAATTCTAAGGCATGGATTCATCCTCTGTCATTGTTATTCATTGTCCAACTTTCAGATACATAGGAAATGGTTGAAAAGCCCAGAGGAAGAAAAGTATGGTGTTAGGCAAGTTATTTTACATTCATTTCCTTTTCTCACGTTTTGCCTTCAGGTTGTCGTTGTTGAGCTTCATTAATTTGTTGTAGGTTTGTTGATTATCTTTGTGTTTTTGTTAGTCTCTGGGTGAACTCACAGCATCTGAACACTTGTCTAAAATCCCTTGCTTTACAGACAGGGAACACCTGTCGGTAGAATCTGAGAGGTGTGTAGAATCTGAGGTACTTGATTTTCTGTTGTTATGTGCCATCAAGTCATTTGTGACTCATAGCGAGCCTATGTACAACAGCTCTGAAGCCTCCTCTGTCATGAGCCAACTTTATTGTCCCTGAGACATCTCTCTCCATTACCACAGTCACTGAGTCACTCTATCTCATTGAGTGTTATCCTTTTTTGCACTGTCCCTCCACCCTTCCAAGCATGATATCCCTCTCCAAGGACTGGTCCCTCCTTGCAACATGTCCATAGTGTGTCAGATCCTCTCACCCTCTCTAGAACAAACTTCTTTGTTCTCCTGGCAGTCCATGGTACCCTCAGTACTCTACTCCAGCACCACAGCTCAAAGGCATCAATTCTCCTTCTATAATCCCTAGTTATTGCCCAGCTTTCTGATGCATAAGAAGCAATTGTGAAGACCATGACCTGGATGAATCGCACTTTAGTCTCCAGATGGACATCGTTGCTCTTCAATATACTGGAGAGGTTCCTGACAGCAGACTTTCCCAGTGTAATTTGTCTTTTGAGTTCCTAACTGCTGGTACCAAGAAGGTTGATTGTAGAGCAAAGCAAACTAAAGTTGTTAACAATCTCAGTCTCTTCACCATCTATCATGATGCTGCTAATAGGACCGTTGATGAGAATCTTTGTTTTCTTGATGTTGAACTTCAATTCATATATATTTAAAGCCTTTCTTAAAAGTACAAGTTAGGCTTGTGATCTAGACTTATTTGAAACTAGTGACTGAAATACAGAGAATACATGGAATTCACCACAGTGATTGTGGTGACAGTGGCATCAGTTCCCTCCAGTTCCCAGGCTCCTTGCTTGCAGGCCATCCATAACGGCTATCAGTAATTCTGTGACTTCATCCATAATGGCCATCAATAGTTCTTTGGCTTTGTTACTCATAGCAAACGTGTCTTACCAGCTCTCCCATGCCTGTGAACTCTTTAACTCTGCAGGTCTTCCAGAGAAAACCTGTCTCTTCTTTAATAAATATCGTTTCTATTTACATTTTCCAATGCCAGTTTCTATTGCTTTCTACTGAGAACCTACTTGAGCAAGTTAGTATGTTTCTTACAATGTTCAGTGGGTAAATAGGTTAGTTAGCATCTTTCTTACAATGTTGAGTGGGTAAATAGGGGTGCACAGTGTAACTCATGGATGATTCTAAACCACTTGGAGTTAGAGAGTCTTAAGTTCATCTGTTCTCTTTCATGCAATCTAAGACTGAATGTAGCTCTCAGCCTTGGCTTATTATCTTCTGTGACCATGATCACTACTGTGAGAAGGTAACCCTAGAAATCAAAATGTTAGGAAAACGTCCATTATTCATTATCTTCTACTACCTACAGCATCAGCTAACATATAGTAGGAGCTCAACAAATGTTTGTTGACTGAAAGGTTGAACTACAGTGTCTGTGATTTGCCTCCAGTTTTGCCCTAACAACTTTATAGAATATCATCTTTGCACATGTGACGGCTTTAACATGTCTCTGAGTTCCCTCCGAGCATTTTTGTGGTTTTCATGCATTCTTCTTTGTTATGTCTTACATGAATGACAATGCTTGGTCTGTAAGTAGGATTCTCCCTTTCAAAACTTAAGATGAAATTTAAAAAGCAAAAAAACCAAAACCCAAACAAACAGAAAGATCAACCATGCTTTAATTTTGCCAACTATATTGACTCAGGGAGCTCTGATGACTTAGTAGTAAGGTGCTACACACACTGCCTTCTCAGAGGCACACAGTTCAAATCCACCAACAGCTCCACAAGAGAAAAATGAGTAATCTCCTCCTGTGGAATTTGAAAATTGAGCTATGAGTCAGTTCCAGACTTGCTGGTCTGCTACTGCTATAACAACAACAACATATTGCCTCAGTCTTATTCATAGGTCTGACAACTCCAACTCTGTTGCTCTTGAAATTACATCATTGGGCATATTTATAATACTCATTTTGTGAATAATAATTCCATTTTATGAAATTTGACCTATTCAGCTTAAGGAAGTCTTTTTTAATCTAGTTCAGTCCTCAAACATATTAACTATTGATATGTTATTGTTGTCGAGTACCATCAAGTCGGAACCAACCCATTGCTGACCTTCCGAGGCCAGATTTTTCGAGGCCATAAAGTCTCCCATTTCCACTAGCCAAGTTGATTCGCTGTTGCTACGGTCTTCCTCCCATCCCTGATCCCCCACTCTTGCTAGCTGAGAGTTCACAAATAAACTGTGCTATTGTATCTGAGAATTTCCTTTCTCTCCATCCAGCTTATGTTTTCTTCTGCTCAACATCTCACATAGCTATTACATACCTGTCTAATTCTTTTGTATCCACAGTGTCTTCTCAGCTAAGTCGGTTCCGAAAACATTCTTCCTGTGCTGTCGTATTGGCTCTACTCCAGAATCTCTTTGTTTTCTATTTGATGTTGAGAAAGGTTCATAGGGGATGCTAATTAAAATGCCCAAGAAGCAACATGTGACGCCTGTGTCAGCTTGAGTTCCCATCTGCAAATAAGGCATGACTTGCTGCCCTTTTGTTTGATTTGGAGTTCCGTGCTGCCTTGAAGGGTGCTGAACTCTGTCCATCACAGTCTCGAAGACCTTGCTAGCCCTTGCTCAGTATTACATTTCCGGAACAGAAAACTGAATGAACACACTCAACTGTGAAGTGGAATTCAGGCAACGCTTTCTGTTCTCTTTTATTGACAAGACTCTTTTAGTTGTTTGTAATATTTTCTAGTGATTGCTAAAGTATTAATGCCGGGCTTTTTAATGCTCATAGCTGGTTCAGAAATTGTAATCATAGCAGACTTATCAGAGTTCTTGGAGCACAAGCTTCATTTACAACAGTTATAAACAGATAGCCATGCCTGGCTGACTAGTCATGATGTTTCCTGAAAACTTATGGAGATATTAACTTAAGAGTCTCTCTCAAAGGACTGAATGTTGGTGCTTTAAAAAACTGTGTAACATCCATTGCACAAAATGAAAGCCACATGGAACCATACCTGACTCTATCTAGTAACAATGGTGATAGTTTTTGTTCAGACAGTTGTGCTACTCCTGATCCCCATGGTCAGGGAATGTGTTAGGGGCTACAAGGCTGCCCTTGCCTGAGCAGATAAACTGATCAGAGTTCCAGAGCCCAGCAGGATGGGAGATAGTGGATGCTTTTGATAAACGACTGTGTAGTTAGTTTCTCTCTCTCTCTCACACACACACAGTATGTCAGAACTGACTCATAGCTGACTGTCCAGGCTATAGATGGCACAGGAAGAGATCGCCCATCTTTCTCCCTCGGAGCCCCTGGTGGATTTGAACCATCATAGAACTGTGGCCTTTGAAATTAAAACAACTATGAGATATCATTTCACCCCAGTCAAAATAGCAAAATTTAACAGAACAGCAAGCAACAAATGCTGGCGAGGTTGTGGAGAAACTGGAACCCTGATTCACTGTTGGTGGGAGTGTAAAATGGTGCAACCCCTGTGGAAAGCAGTATGGCGCTTTCTCAAAAAGTTGCAAATAGAGATACCATTTGACCCAGCAATTCCACTACTGGGAATATACCCTGAAGAGACCATAGCTGACATCCAAGCAGATATATGCACACCCATGTTTATTGCAGCTTTGTTCACAATAGCAAGGAGTTGGAAACAACCTAAGTGCCCATCAACAAACGAATGGCTAGAGAAGCTGTGGTATATTCGTACAACGGAATACTATGCTGCATTAAAAAACAAGGAACTCATGCAACATTATTCAAAATGGTTGACTCTGGAGAACATTATGCTGAGTGAAATATCCCAGTCACAAAAGGACAAATATTACAAGATGCCACTGTTGTAGAATGGGATTGTCCTTGGGGTTGGGGAGAGACTGAGTAAGATGGGTTCAATAATGTATACTGCACTGAAACAGAGGAGGGAGAGAACCGTTTAAAAGAGAGATGTAACTGGGTATTTCTGTCATCACAGGAGACTAGAGCGAGGGCTGCATGGTGGAGGGGACCTGGGGGAGGGTTTGTAAAACAATGAAAGAATCTTTTCTTTTACTTTTCCATAATTTTTGGACTCATGTACTTATAACTTGTTAGTCAAATTTGTGCCTTCTAGGTTGCAACACCCCCATGATACGTCTTCAAGGATATGTACATGTACAGCCAAGCACAATCAATAAGAGTGCATCTGAATTCCAAAATCAATCTCCATAATAGTCTATGTGTTTCCTACTGCCAAAGGGGCCCTTTAGAGTAGTGAGAGAAGATCTTCACCCTGAAACCCACAGCGTCCCTTTTCAGCAGGAAGTAGCTAAGAGAATACGCCGTCCCCTTTTCCTTATGACTCAGGGTGAAGTCTCTCTCAGGGAGGAGTGATAGGGAATGGCAAAGGATACACTGACAAAGAAGATTAATCAGAACTGGCTTTGACAAGCACTGTGGCATTTGGACAAGAACAAACTGGGAGGAGGGTAGAGAGAATAGTGCAACAATGAATGAGTGGAAGCCCAAAATCTCTGTAAATGTTTATGAAAATTAATAAAATATAATTATAGGGGGAAAAAAACCAACATAACAAAGAAAACCTTTCCAAACAAAAAAAAAAAAAAGAACTGTGGCCTTTGAGTATATACAGTGCATCAACCTACAAACCAAGCACTTACGGTTTAGGAGAGAGTCAGGAGTCCAAATTCAGAGCTTTAGGCCTAAGGGAAAGTGTTTCTCTGTTGTTTTGTGTTGAGTTTGTTTTTCTTTTTCTTTCAGATGGTTGTTCCCTTAAATCTTTGGTATTCCTAGACTCAGGCATTTGCCTGAGTTAAAACGTGAGTTCTTACTTGATCGGGGGGAGGAAAAAAAAAACATAACGTGACTTCTTCACCCTGTCCGTATCTTACCAGCTGTGTTCCCTTTTGACAAGAGACTGTTCAGAACAGATTATATTTAGGACTCAAGCCTAATAAGCCAAGAGTAGATACTTTGATCTTTCTCTCATCTCTTTTCTGGTTTACATATGGTATAGCCATCCATTAAGATTCTTAGATAATAAGGGTAAATCCTTTTAAACTATAGTTGCCTGAGTCCATGTCAAATGGGGTGGTTATTGTTACTTGCCATTTAGTTGGTTCCTGACGTGTGGGAACCCCATACTCCCATGGAGCAGCTGGTGGTTTTGAACTGGCTACTTTTGGATTGGTAGAAAGGTTTCTTACTTACTAGGCCACCAGAGCTCCCTAAGTGTTTTCTCGTCCTTCATTTTCTCTATGATTGATTATAGATTGGATCATTGTGGTCTATAAGGCTTTCACTGGATGATCTTTAGAAATAGATCACCAGACCTTTCTTCCTAGTCTGGTCTATCTTAGTTTAGAAGCTCTGCTGAAACTTGGTCAGTAGCATAGCAAGCATGCAAGCATCTGTATGCAGATGTGCACTGGCTAGGACTCAAACCAGGGTCTTCTGTGTGAAAAGCAAGAATTCTACCTCTGAGCCACTCCTTTTGTTCCTTGTGGATGAGGTTAAGAAGTGGCCGTTTAAGTCAGATGCTGCCAGTAGTCAGTGGTCATGTCAGAATTAAGGCATCAACTGGCTTGTTCAGCTACATTCTTGAACTAAAGTGCTGCATAGACATCGGGACAGATACCTTCTCAATTCCCTGATACTCTAGTGGCTTAGTAGGTCCTGATAATATCTTTTACCCTTTATTTATTCCTTTCAATTCAGAGTATTTGACACACTCTTGTCAAAGACGTAACATCTTTGTAGTGTCTGGATTTCAAATCAAAATGGACCATGAACCCACCATGTCCTTTCATTCAGAGCCACCACTTTAATCTGACTCAGGCTCACTCAGTTCCACCATTTTAACAGATACATGCCTTTTATGGAAGAACTTTTCTTTTTTTTTTAAAAAAAGGATCTGTCATATGGATTGTTGTTTTGTTGTTATGTGCCATCAAGTCACCTGTGACTCATAGCGACTCTATGAACAACAACTCTGAAACCTTCCCTACCCTGACCAATTTCACTGTCCCCAACATCACTTCCCCCGTTAATCCAGTTACTGTGTCAATCCATCTAATCTGGGATCTTCCTCTCCTGCACTGTACCTCTTTACCCTTCCAAGAATGATGTCCTTCTCCTAGCTACATGTCCAAAATATGTGAAGCATAGCTTCAAAATCCTTGCCTTCAAGGAGAATCTTGGTTTTACCCTCTCTAGGACAGACCTGTTTGTTCTCTTGGCTGTCCATAGTATGCTCAATACTCTTTTATAGCATCAAAACTCAAAAGCATCAGTTCTTCTTCTGCCATCCTTTGGTCACTGTCCAGCTCTGTGGATTGGTCTTTGTTAAAGACCAACTATTGTATCATGGATTCAAAATAATGAAATAACTTAAGTTTTGAAATTGTCTTCTGTATGATTTGCATGTAAGAAAATAAAAATAACAAATAAATCCAAATCTCTTCCCATGGCTCTAAGTCATACATGCTTTATTTACAGTATTTTGTTAGCAACTAAAGATTAGAGTTTGGTGAACTCATCTCTGAAATTTTTAAAGACAGAGTTTAAAAATAACAGCACTATCTGACCCTTGATATTTGTCAGGTTTAAATTATCAGTCATCACCTGACTGCTGCGTAGTCCACAAAAAGTATTATCTTTATACTGAAATGGTTATCTTTATGGTGCAGAGATATTACTTCCACTGCAAAATAGCTATTCTTATAACATAAGATAAAGTTTTACTTTTGTGTTTGAAATTGATGTTACAGAAACTCTTTGGTGAATGACAGGAACATTTCACCTTTTAAAACACCAATCATGTCTTCTTTTACAACTACTGTTATTAGCTGTAAAAATCAATAGCCATCACAAATAAACAGCGGAGTCTTCCTGGAACAAAGTGGGCAGCCATCTAGAAGGATGAATTAGTTTTTAATTTCTGTGGTATTATTGCCTTTGCAAAGGGAAAAAATTTCCAAGTATTTTATTGACTATTTCCATTTATTTTAATTTAAATAGTCCCTTTAGCTCATCAAAATATTATTACTAGATACTCAGAGGAGCTTAGCACAGCTAACAGTGTAGAATGGCCAAAGGGGTATTTATAATTGCTATTGTAAGAATAAGAGGACAGAAAGAATCAACTCTTTAGTACCTGGCAGTAAATTTTAATTTAGAAGAGAAAATTAAGTAGGTTTAATCACAACTTCATCGGGTCCTTGCTGGGATTCCATAGCGTTTGGCAGACTGACACATCAAATGGGTTTCAAAGATGCTTTTTATCTTTATAAACTATTAATTGTTTTCTATTAGCTTTTACATTGAATAAAAAGTGTAAGGCATAACAAGATGGCTGTTTTGACATTCCCTACCTAAGTAATGCAGATAAAAGTTAGGTCCACAACTTGGATCTCTTGGCTGGACTAAAGATGCTAGGCGTTGTCTATGAACATGACTTACAGACACTAGAAAAATAGAGAAAGTTGTAAAAAATGAAGAAGGTTGGTTATGTGGGGTTTGAGAAAAATCCTCTTACTTGGTATAAGATATTCCACTATTCATATGATTGCTTCCTAGTACTGGGAAATCGAAACGTGTAGGGTTGGCACACATTGATCCCAGTCCCAGAGCACTGCCATTGAATTTTATCCCAACTTGTATGGACCCTGGAGGAAACCCCTGGAGGGTTTCCGAGGCTGTAAATCAGTACAGAAGCAGTGGCCTCCTCTTTCTCCTACAGAGCCTGTGTGTGCTGCACTAGCCACTGTGTTCCCAGGATGCCTGACACCTTCCATTAGCCGCAGCGTGAAACGGTTCCACAGGTTCTGGGAGTGGTGTGCTGTGCTGCAGAGGAAATTGATGTTGCGTTTCTACTTTTCTCATGGGCTGAGTGAAACCAAAGAAGCCTATCACTTGGGTCAGCAGTGTAAAAAAGCAAATGGAGTAAAATTCAGTTTAGAAGAATGTGGTGGGAAATCAAAAGTACAAAAATGGAAAGGAAGTTTTGAAAGTTTAAAACGCACTCGCTTCTCCACTCCCCGGTGTCATGAAGATGACACACTGGGTGACAGGGGGTGAGCTGTCAGGAACTAAGCGATTCTTTTTAATTTACTATTTAATTGATCATGGAATATCAGGACGACTTTCAAAATCTGGGGTTTGTTCTCCTTTTGAAGAAAATAGGAAAGCTTTTTAAAAAAAATTAGCATGTGGGAAGTGTTAACAATAGGTCATAAAAGGGTTTATGAGTAAATGTCAAAACTCTTTTAAAACAACGATAAACAAATATGAAGTAAAACTAAAGAAAAGCAAGAAAATGGCAAGAGTAAGTGAGAGGAACAGTTGGCTTGGTAGAACGCATTCATTGGCTTTGGCTTGGTCGTGTGATTTGCTTTGGCCAGTGCAGTGATGTGAGCTGTTACTTACTTCACAATTATCCTTTAAAATGTACACATACATTATGTATATATAAAAATATATGGCATTAAAAAAACATAGCGCTGAGAGCTGGGCAATGAATAAGGATGACAGAAGGAGAATTTATGCCTTTGAGCTGCAGTTTTGGAGAAGAGTACTGAATATCCCATGGACTGCCAATGGAATAAACAGATAGGGCTTGGAGAAAGTACAGCCTAAGTGCTCCTTGGAGGCAAAGATGACAAAGCGTCATGTCACATATCTGGGCATATTATAAGGAAAGGCTATTTTTTGGAAACGGACATCATTCTTGGAAAGGTGGAAGGTCAGATGAAGAGAGAGAAAGACACCCTTCCCCCCCCCGCCCCCCCGTGTGGTGGGTTGACATAGTGACTGCAGCAGTGGGCTCAAGTGTGTTAGAGATGGTGAGGATGGCATAGGCTATGACAGTGTTCGGGTCTGTTCATAGAGTCACAGTGAGTCATACTTAACTCAGCAGCAACCTAACAACAACAACAATGCTTAAGGAATCAGAAATAACAAGTGATTAAATACCAAAGAGCCCAACTACCACAATCCCTGTGCAAAGAATAATCCCAGTAGTAATAACAATAACTAACAAATCCTGACCACTTCTAATAAAGCAGATGCTGAACTGCTCCAAGCAAGTTGCTGTGTAATAACGCATCTAATACACAGGCCTGCACACTAGGTTATAACCATTCCCATTTATGTAATAAGGGAAACAAGACACAGATTGTAATGAGGGTATAGATGTCAGCAATTTGACTTCAAAGCCTGTGCTTGTGTTTATTTTTCTAAACCGTTCTCATAGTTGGGAGCTCTGGAGGACTAGTGGTAAGAAACTGCATTGCAAAAAATAAAAAAAGAAACTGCACTGCAATCTCAAAGGCACAAATTTCTAATCCTTCAGCTACTCCACAGGAGGATTGACAGGGTCTTCCCATGATATTTACAGCCTGGGAAAACTCTGAAGGGTCTGCTATGAGTTGCTTCCAGCTCAAAGACAAAACAGTAACAAACACCAATCTAATAATGGAGCTCTGGTGGCTTAGTAATAAGGAATTGTACTGCCAACTGTATGCAGTTAGAATCCACCAGCTTCTCAGTGGGAGAAAAATGGACACTCTTCTCCTGTGCAGTTTACTGCTTCTGAAAATCCACTGGGTTTAAAACCAGCAACAACAGCCCAAGAAATACAACATCTTCGAGTCATTTCTAACCCATATCAACCCTCCATGATGTTTCTGAGGCTGTAAATCCACTTTTCATCTTTCTCCCATGGAGCTGCTAACGAATTTGAAGCAGCACCTTTCTGTTAGCAGCCAGGCCAGATAGACACATTATAGTCTATGCCCCAGACTGAGAGAGAGAGAGAGCACGAGCGAGCTAAATTAGATGTTATTCCAGCTCAGCAACCCTATGTGCAGTAGGAAAAATTTCTGCCAGATATGTGTTGTCCTCCCTCCCTGTCTGCTATTCTTAAGCCCGCTGTTTCTGTCACTCTGTCAGTCCATCTCATTGTTTTCTTTTCCAAGAATGATGTCTTTTTGCAGGAACCAACCCTGCCTGACAATATGCCCAAAGTGTGAGACAAAGTCCCCTTCTGTAAGGAACTCTATTAAGCATTTTTTCCAAGACAGAATTGTTACTTCTTTTGATAATCCATGGTGTTTGCAATTGTTGTTGTTGGATGTCTTTAAGTCCACTGTGACTCAGAGCGAATGTATGAGCACTAGGTCTGCCCCATCCTGACAGTCTGTCATGCCCAAGCTCACTGTGGAAGTCACCACATCAGTCTATCTCCTTAAGCGTCTTCTCTTTCACATGATATCTCTCTCCAAGGACTTATTCCTCCTAAATATGTGTCCAAAACAAGTGAAAACAAAGTTTTACCATCCTTGCCTCTAAGGAGCATTCTTGTTGCACTTCCTTAAAGAAAAAATTGTTTGTTCTTTTGACAGTTGATGATATATTCAGTACTCTTTGCCAATTCAACAGTTCAAAGACATAGACTCTCCTTTTGTCATCCTTTTTCACTGTCCAACTTCAGGATGCATACCATGGCTTAGATTAGGTGGTCTGTCATCTTTAAACCTACATCCTTTCTCCTTAGAACTTTGGAGATGTCCTTGATAGCAGGTTTCAATAGTAACAGTCAAATAGATAATAATTTGCTTTGTAAATTCTCACGAAAAAACTCAGTTATACCCTTTCTACAAAACCTGTATTAGCCTTAATGTTCTTCTAGAAGATACGATGTAGTGTGATATGTTTTCAGATACCTCCAACACTTCTGAGAGTAGTCTACCAAAGTAGTAAGGGTAAATCATAGGGAAATCTTGAAAGACTGAGTAGGCAGAAAAGAGAAACATTAGCTTTAGTGTAGGCAAATGTGAGATAATGTAGTTAGTGGAAGGGAACCCAGACTTGATTTGGCAGCGTGTTTAGGATGTAGGAAGGCAGAGTTATTTTAACTTAGGTAGTCACTTCAGAATGCTATTTAAGCTGGTCATACTCAGGGAGGATTAAAACCCATATTAATAAATTGTTATTTATTAGCTGTTACTGAGAACCAAACCACCTTTAAACTTGGTGGTTTAAAACAACCATCCTTTATTTTTATTCCTTTACCTTGGCCTGCCAGGCAAAGCTGGAAGTGGCTGGGCTGGACTCCAAGCTGATGTTTGGAAGTCTCCTACTTGTTAATCCTCATTAAACCTGGGGCATGTCCTTTTCATTGTGAAGACAAGAATACTGATGAGCTTTCAGAAGCTCATTTTAAACTAACGTTCACATTATACTACTAACCTGTCGTTGGCCAGAGGAAGTCACCTGGCTAAGCCAAAGTCAAGTGTTGTTATGGTTCTTAGTTGCTACCGTAGTTGTTAGTTGTAAGTGACTCACACAGATGATTTAAGTTTAATATACAATAGAGTGAACTTGTATGTTGGTCCTGTGCCTGCCTCACAATTGCTGACGTGTTCGAGTCCATTGTTGTGGCTACTGTGCTAATCTACGCCACCTAGATTATTCAGCACCCCAGTTGACTATCTCCTTTACTAAAGGTGATTCCCCCCCCCCCCACTGTAATTGAGCTTTCCTGATGACATGCTCTGAGTGAACCAGATGGTGTTCTGTTGTTCCAGAAATAGTTCATTGGTTTCTTTTCAGCAGTAGATTGCAGGGTCTTTCTTCTTAGTCTGTCTGAATCTGGAAGCTCCAGTGAGACCCTTTCACCATGGGTTGACCTTGCTGGTATTTGAAATCCTCATCTTGTATCTTCCAGCATCATATTAATACAAAAGCTACCGCAGTACAACTCACCGACAGGACAGATGGGTGGTAGAAGTCAAGAAAAAAGAACAGCTGTTTCAGCACAGTAGAAAGAGGAGAGGAAGAATAATTTGAATAAAAATACAAGCAAGCACAGAAAAAACTAATTTTATGTCAGGAAGAAGGTCATGAATGAGACTTTTAATTCCATGGGTTAAAGATGAAGTTGAGGCAAAAGATGTACCCAAATCTCTCACTAAATGTAGAGGAATATAATAAGGTTATAGGGGGGGGGCAAATAAAGTACTTTAGAAGAACATAACAGAAAAAGATTGATTATGTTGAAAACCAAGAAAGCTGAATGGAGTAGGGATTATAGGAAGTGTCATCTTTCACTATCAGAGTAAAAAGTTGATTTAATTCAGGCTGAGGAGTGTATGTGTTGTATATGTGTTGGCTTAATTTTTGTTTGTTTTATTTTTATCTCCCTATATATCTTGATCATGGGAGAAAGAGAAGCAATCGCTTCCCATGAAATTTACAGCCTCTGAAATACCTACTGAAGGATCAGCTGTAAATGTATTCTAACTTGACGGTAACATAAATTTCAGATGGGGTAGCCCCTAGCTAGCTAGTTGCACAGCTAACCCAAAGGATGTACATCTCTGGTGCTTTGACTGCACTAGCACCTCGGAACGAGGACGATGGGCAATCCCTTCCCCTTGTTCATGAATAGCCTTGGGGCTCAATGGAAAGTCTGCTGTGAGTCAGAGTTGGCCCTGATGGCAGGGAGTGATACATAACATAACATTAATTTTACATATAAATCATAATATCTATTTGTCTTAGTTTAACTAATGACCTTTTGATAGAATTTGTAGGAAACCCCTAAATTACTAAAAATAAATAGCAAATAAGTGGGATAAGAAGCCCTGTGAGTAGTTCAGTACAAGAGAATGCAATCATTATATTAAATGTTTTCTAAAAACTAAATAATTCAGAGTTATTTCATAATCAGCATAATTATTTTAGGATTAAAAATTATTCATTCTTATAAACAAACTGTGACAATTGATTACTAATAATGGAAATAAGTAGGGCACAGTATTGTGTTCTGATTCACTCTATTGTGCCTGTAAGTGAGTAGCACAATTATAGGAGCAGTTTGCAAATGAGCTCCGAAACACAGATACCAATTAGGAGTCTTCATTTATTTAAGGCAAACGATGATTAGTTTCACAGATTTTGCCCTTTGGGAAATAAATATTCATCCTAGACTATCGCCTTGAAAACTGTGTTCCTCTTCATATAAAGACCCTTCTAAAAGTATTTTAGTAATATAGAAAGATACAAAATTAGTGCACTGTTTGTCCCTTTCTAGGAAAGGACTGAACAATTTAATGAGACTACAAACAGAGAATTCTTTAATTATCAACAGGAATTTCAGTGCCAGTAGAGAGACTAGGAGTTCCCTCCTTAATATGCCTCCTATCAACACAACGGCAGAATCATCATTTGGAGAGTATTCTAGAATCTACCTTTCTGCCAAATCTCCAAATATCCTTTTGAGGGATAGTAATAGCATTAAGGCACCATGTTCTATAGAATGATATGCATGCAGTCAGAACCTCCTATTCCTGAGTTTAACCTGAGATCTGAATTATACCGCATTTTCTAAAGTTTTTAGTCATTAGTGTGTGGAAGGTCTAGATTTCCAAAGACTTTTATAAGCTTATTATTTGAGACTTGAACCATGATTTCTCAAAGAATGCCATTCATCAGCGAAATTATGTTGAAGTTGTGTAGTTCCCGAATAGTCTGTAAGAATCACTTTCGTTCACACTAGAGCCAGAGTGGCCTAGTGGCGAGAAGCTGCACTGCAATCCTGAAGGCACACCGTTGGAGGCTATCAGCTGTTCCATGGGAGAAGGACGAGCACAGAACAGAGCAGGGTTTAGGGCTGTTGTACATAGGGTTGCTATGAGTTCCAGGCAGCTCAGTGGCACATGACAACAACAACTTCAACATCCCTCTAATGTCTAGACTTGATCAGAACTTTTCACTGATACCACATTTTAAAGGCATGGATTCTTCGTCTTCTTTACTCCCGTTTTCACAAGCAATTGGAAATACTAGAACATCAGTCAGGTGCACATGAGCCTTTAAAATGACTATGTTTTTATCTTTAGCTCTTTAAATAGCTCCTTGATGACAGAGTTTCCCAGTGCAACATGTCTTTTTATATCTTGACTGCTGCTATGATAGATGTTGTCTGTGAGTCCAAGTAAAATGAAATCCTTGACAACCTCAGCCTTTTCTCCATTTATCATGATGTTGTCTACTGGTCCAGTTGTGGGGATTTTTATCTTCTAGCTGTAGAATTGTAATCCATATTGAAGACTGTAGTCTTTGATCTTCTTCAGTAAGTGCTTCAAGACTTCTTCACTTTCTGAAATGTTTTATCATCTGCATAATGTACACAGGTTGTTGATGAGTCTTTCTCCAATCTTGATGCCAAATTCTACTTCATGTAGTCTAGCTTCTCAAATTATTTTTCAGTATACATACTGAATAGAGAAGAGAAAGAATACAACTGTGATGTACTTTTCTCCTGATTTTTAAACTATACAATATGTTCTGTTAGAATACCTGCTTCTTGTTCTGTGCAGCGTAAGATTAGTATGAGCACAGTTAAGTCTTCTGAAATTCTCATTCTTCTCAATGTTATCTGAGCAACTTAATACCATTGCATTGCATATCTAGCAAAACAAACAAACAAACATCTTTCTGATACTCTGCTTTCAACCAAGATCCACCTGACATTTGCAGTATTCCTTGTTCCATAACCCCTTGTGAATTCCACTTGAATAGCTGGAAGTTCCCCCTCTGTGTTGTGCTCCAGTGTTTTTGAATAATCTTCAGCAAGACGTTATCTGAATTTGAGATTGTCCAAAAATTTCCCAATTCTATTTCTTGTTCACAGAATCTTGATATATTCGCCCTCATGTATTTAGCCAATATTTCTATTAGTTTAGACTCATGAATGTTTATGTTACCCTTGATTTATAAAGGAGACCTGATGGTGCTGTGGTTAATTATTTAACTGCTAACTAAAACTCTGCAGTTCAATGCCACCTGCTGTTCTCAGTAGGATAGATGTAGGAGGCGTCTTCCTTTTTTTATTTTATTAAATTTTATTAGTTTTAATGAACATTTAC
>NW_006399812.1:1385524-1389439 GCF_000299155.1 Elephantulus edwardii | reverse complement strand
ACCTCCTCGTTGCCTATTTGGATACCTTTTATTCCCTTCTCTTGTCTTATTGCTATTGCTAAGACTTCCAAAACAATATTGAATAAGAGAGGTGATAGTGGGCATCCTTTCCTAGTTCCTGTTCTTAAAGGGAATGCCTTTAACATCTCTCCATTAAGAACAATGTTGGCTTTTGGGTTTTCATAAATACTTTTTACTATGTTGAAGAAAGATTGGAGCCTTGGAAACCCTATAGTGCAGTTCTGCCCTGTCGTGGAGGGTTACTGTAAGTTGCAATGTGATGTCACAAAATGTCACAAAACAAAAACAGCATCTTGAGTTATAAATTACTACTATATTGTGGTGTTCAAATTGTTTCAACCTTTATTAGAGGCTGCAGTCATTAGGGGCTCTTACACCTGTCTCCTCTATGTTAGATTTGCCTCATCATTGTATTTTTGTCCATTTTTTTGCATTGCTTTTCTATCATTCGGAAAGATTCCTTTATTCCAGTTACAAGTCTTCTCTCAAGTATGTATTTCGGAAATACTTTCTCTGAGAGTATAGTTGCTTTTTAAGTTATTTGGTAACAGCTTTATTTGCATACTACTTGTAAAACCTTAACGCACTCATTCAAAGTATACAACTCATTGGATTTTAGTATCTTCGTGAAGCTGTGCAATCACCTCTACATGCAATTTTAGAATACTTTGATTCTTTGAAATTAGTGTTACAGCCTTTAGATTGCCATTTTATCAGTATCTTTGACAAGATAATTTGAAGACTTGCAACGTTCTATTTGGTGGGGGTTTTTGTAGTTTCCTCTTTTTTGTGTTATAGTTAAGAAATATTTGTGTACAAGATCTTTACGAGTTTCTACTCTGTTCTGTTCTTGAGATTTCATCTTTTAGTTCTTACATGCATGTCTGTTATCCAGATTGAGCTTTTTAAAAAAAGACAAAACCGCAATGCGAGGGTCTTGATTTTCAAGTTTACAGTTGAGGATCAATCTTTTTGTAGCATTTTTTATTTTAAAGATAATCTTCATATCACTGAATTACCTTTTGACAAATTACGTTTACTAAAAAGCAGTTGACTATGTATTTGCAGATCTGCTTCTTAATTTTCATTTCAGTGTTTTGATAATACTTTAAAATACCTTTTATATTTTACGTTCTGGTGCCCTGAGCCTCTGCACCTTTATTCTAAGGGCTTTGCGCTGACAGGAGAGTGGATGGACCACATTCTAGGCAAAAAAGCAACCAAACTCCACTTACTTAACCTTTCACACTTACAAAAAATAAAGGGACACTATAGACATTTGAGAATAGATAACAACAACAAGAAGAGACTAAGAATTTACCATTTAATGGATTAGAGAAGAAAAGGTAGCAATGATAGAAGATTATAAACTCCCTTGCCAACTGACTGGAAGTGAGCCCTATTTGTTCCTGTTCTCAAAGGGTGATCCAACAGAATGGAGAAATTATTGACGGTATAATAAGTATGGCTAACATTGAGAGGAATGGATATCACAGAACGTTTAATTGTGCTTTTGACTTGAAGATTTTAACTCATTGGCTGTGTCATGTGAGAAAATGTAACAGTGTCCTCCCCTAAAGATTTATAGCCCCAGAAAGGCCAGGGAGAATCTGTTAATGGAGGTCAGCTCGAGCTAAACATCACTAAGAATGAAAGCACTAGGAAAAAGGAATACTCAAAAAAGAAAAGGAGGTTTTAGAAACCATCACGTTGAAATAGAAAATGCAAGCAGGGTGATAATTTTTTTTTTTTAACTTGCTGTAAGGCCATATGGTTGCTGAATGTGTTGATGCTGGTTTTAAGATTCTTGAGTATTTTAAACTTGACATGTTATTTTTTTAATGATTTCAAACATCATTTCTTTCAGAGCTTTTCCCCCAGTGTTGCCGTAATACGTAACAGATGGTTCGGCAGCATTTACATTTGCATTTTGCAATACTGCCATGTTATTTGCAAAATTTCTTTTCAAAAACCTGTGCTGCTTTCTCTACCTTTTCGGAAGGGTTGTTTAAAATTGTGACTTGGCTCTTCTCAGGGTCTTGGGCACGTGCTTGAAATTGGATTGTGTATTGCTGCTTCACTTCAATGGCATGTTGCTGTATTTTTAGGTTTTCTACTAATATTATTAGTATTGTGCACCCCTGAAACAGTCCTCTTTATCCAATGACTGTGAGTCCCCCAGTCTGTGTTTGTGATATGGGTGAAGTGAGATAATGCTTGTGTGAAAAACAGCTCACAATACCAGCTATGTTTTCACGATCATTTCTTCAGACCTACTCTCTTGAGAGTCATCCTTTTTTTGGATTGTTTCTTTTTTCCTCTAAAACCAGGGTGTGTGAATATTAAATAGAGAGTCCCTGGGAGACTTCTTTTCCTTTGCTGTGGGTCCCTGTGGGACCAGTGCCAACAAGAAAGACATTTTCTTAGTTAATGGATTGAAAACCAAGGAAGCAAGAGAGTCACTATTGATCAGGGCCAACCATAGGCCTTTTCTTTTACAGACATATGATGAAAAATAAGCCCACCGATAACTCTACTAGGAGTCTTTGATGTTTTAGTTTTTTATGTTTGTTTGTTTTGAGGACTGGTGGTGTATCTGCTAGTGTAGTGTAGGTCATCCCATCCTTGGTTTCTGAGCCCTTGGTCTATATTATTTAGATTTGCTCTTGATTATTGCTGTTCTCTACCAGTGACCAGCTTCCATGACCTTAGGTTAGCATCTACAGTTTGCACAGTGATAGGCCTTCTAAAAAAAGGGAAGATTCAGTGTTAGTGTCTACATTCAGCTACGTTTAGGAAAGGACTGTTGGTTTTGAATTATTGGAATTGTGGGGAGGTTATGTGTCAGACAACACTCAACTCATTGATGTTGAGTCAGAACTGATTCATAGCTGACCCACAAGTGGGTTTTCAGAGACTGTAAATCACACAGAAGGAGATGGCCCATCTTTCTCCTGAGGAGCAGATGGTAGATTTGAACCATGCCCTTGGGCTGGCAGCACAGCTATTTACTCACTAGGCCACCCTTGCTGCCTTATCTATCAGGACTAAATTAAAGTGAAAGTGAAGATGCACTTTCATTGCTACTACCCTGTGTCTAAGACTGCATTTCAGTCCTCCCTGAGAAGGTCTTTATATACATTAGTGCTTCAATGGAAATTGATGGAGTATCATCTATGTTGTTTTAAATCTTTGCCTTTCTAAGGCCAGCATGACAAAGAGATCAAAGTCTTATACTGTGTATATTTATATGTTCTACCTCTGGGCCTCCGTTTTGCCACCGGCAAGGCCATGGGAGACTCAGTGCTCATGAGTGGGAGGTTCAGTGCCAGAGAAGGCAGACGCCAGCTTAAGGCAAAGGCTGCAGAAGACAGCATTGTTTCCTGACCCTCACAACTCACTGAGCAGGAATATGGTACACAGATGCTTTCATGGCCTTCACAAAGCACAGAATAATAAATCAAACAAACAAAACAACATATGTTGTTGTTGTTATGTGCCATCGAGTCGCTTGCGACTCATAGCGACCCTATGTACAACAGCCCTAAACTCTTCTCTGTCCTGTGCCAATCGCACCGTCTCTGACGCACCCATCCCGATTATCCCAGTCACTGAATCAATCCACCTCATAGGGGGCCTTCCTCTTCTGCTCTGTCCCTCCACCCTACCAAGCATGATGTCCCTCTCCAAGGTCCTGTCCCTCCTTGCACATGTCCAAAGTATGTCATACGGAGCCTCAGAAACCTTGCCTCCAAGGAGCAGCCCAGATTGACCCTTTCCAGGATGAATCTGTTTGTTCTTCTAGCAGTACATGGTACCCTCAATACTCTTCTCCAGCACCACAGGTCAAAGGCATCAATTCTCCTTCTATCCTCCTTAGTCATTGTCCAACTC
>NW_006399812.1:1333462-1385066 GCF_000299155.1 Elephantulus edwardii | reverse complement strand
GTTTCCTTGCTCTGTTCTGACAACTGCCTCTTGGTCCAAGTATAGGTTTCTCATTAGCACGATCAAGTGTTCTGGGATTCCCATTCTTCTCAAAGTCAGCCACAGTTTGTTATGATCCACACAGTCAAACGTCTTTGCATAGTCAATGAAATGCAGATAGACATTCCTCTGGTACTCCCTGCTTTCAGCTAAGATCCATCTAACTTTAGCTATAATATCCCTGGTACCACGACCCCTTCTAAACCCAGCCTGGATTTCTGGCATTTCTCTGCTGATGTGTTGTTCCAGTCGTTTTTGGATAATCTTCAGTAGAATTTTGCTTGCATGTGAAATCAATGAGATTGTTCTGTAGTTTCCACACTCTGTTGGGTCACCTATTTTGGGGATGGTAACAAACATAGATCTCTTCTAGTCAGTTGGCCAGGTGGTTGTCGTGGCACAACTTGGTGAGCACATCCAGGGCAGCATCTGCTAGCTGAAATATGTCAATTGGTATACCATCTATTCCTGGGTCCTTATTTTTTGCTATTTCCTTCAAAGCAGCTTGAACTTCTTCCTTCATCACCATAGTCTCTTGCTCATATGTTGTTTCATGAAATTCTTCTGTGTCTGCCAGTCCTTATTTAAGAGACATAAACGCAGGTTATACACATGGACTTCACCTGATGGTATGCATAGGAATCAGATTAATTACATCTGTGGAAAGAACCACTAGAAAAGCTCAATATCAGCTGTGAAAACTAGGCCAGGAACTGATTGTGGAACAGACCACCAACTACTCATATGCAAGTTCAAGCTGAAACTGAGGAAAATTAAACCTAGTCCACAGGAACCAAAATATGACTTTGAGTCTATCCCACCTGAATTTCAGAACCATCTCAGGAACAAGTTTGAGGCCTTGAACACTGATGAGCGAAGACCAGATGAGTTGTGGGAGGATATCAAGGATATCATCCAAGAAGAATGCAAACGTTCATTATAAAGACAGAAGAGGAAGAGAAGACCAAAGTGGATATCAGAAGAGACTCTGAAAATTGCACTGGAGCGCAGAGAAGCCAAAGCATAGGGAAGAATTCAAGATACTAAAGAGTTGAATAGAAGATTTCAAAAGGCAGCATGGGATGACAAAGTAAAATATTACAATGAAATGTTTAAGGAGTTGGAGTCTGAAAATCAAAAGGGCTGAACTCGCTCAGCATATCTTAAGCTCAAGGAACTGAAGAACAAATTCAAACCTCGAGTTGCTATAATCAAGGATGCTTTCGGCAGAATATTAAATGATCCAGGAAGTATTAAAAGAAGATGGAAAGAATATACTGAGTCCAAACAACATATACACAATGAAATAATAATGCAGGTAAAGTTTAAGAAAACGAGGATATGAAAGGCAACAGCTGACGTTCTGTTATTACCAGTAACATGTAAGATCCCTCAATTCCAGAGGATTCATGAAATATGTGTGTACTCCCTCTAGTTGAGACTTTACTTTGGAGAAAGCTTTCTTGCTTTCACATATTATTTATGACTCGTTTTCTAGGCAAGACTTTGTATCATGGATACAATTAATATGATCTTATGTCTAATAGTCTCATACAGAATAAGTTGAACCCTTGGTTTTCTGCAATCTGTGACCATGTTAACCTTCTTCTCTGTGAGAATAACTCCTAATTATCATTATAGACGTTCCTCTCATTATGTTACTATGGATGGCATCTTTTATCACTTGCTAATTATAGGTATACAGAACTGGAATGCTTGAAGTTAAGGCATATAAACAGGCTTATAATGGATTTTCATGTTTAACACTTTTATTGATTTATTGTAGTTAAATAAATGCTCTCAACTGTCTACCTAGTTAATCCATTTACCTTATTGGAAGCTATAATAACACCTGTTCTCATATTGTAGTATTTTATGGCTATTCTTCAGAAGTTTTTTTCAAAAGTAACTCATACTTCAAAGTAAATCCAAGCCAGATTCCTTGGCATGGAGTGGATTGTGACTCTTCATGGCTTTTCTTCTGTGGTGCTACTAGGTAGGTGGATTCAACCCACCAATGTTTTGGTTACTGTGTTTTCTCCTAATGTGTCCATGTAAATAATGTGTCCATGCATGCACGTAAGGTGGTTGTATAATTTGAAAAAACACCTTTTAATGTCTGCATTGTTTGGGTGAAAAGAAAGTAGCAATGTAATGCAAATTGGTTGTGCCTCTTAGAATCCTTGTTACTCCTATGAGATACATAGGAATACACTGAGCTTGATCATGGAGAAATTTGCCTTTAATATTTTATTGAACAAAACTTTGGTTGAAAATGTTCAGAATCATGATCTTAAAATTGGAAAGAATTTAATATGATAGAGGTGGGAATTATCACTAGTCATTCAGCCTCTAACTGAACAGTAACCTATTATACTCATTTCTGTTTGTGTTATTCTACTTGTAATAATGAGTCACAACCAACTCCATGGAACCTAACAACATGTATGACAAAGAATTCCTGGGTGATGGAAACAATAAAGACTGCTACAAAGTTAGTAATACCATATACACATAAAACCTTGCTGGAGATTGTTTTTAAATGGCTATGTTGGCAAAGAACTTCCATAAATTTCAAGTAGAGGCACTGCATACAGTATGAGTTGTTAGTTGTTGATTGCTGTAGAGTCAAGCACTACTCATAGCTATTCTGTGAACAGAATACTTAATGCCTTTCCATAACTGTTATCATTTCATCAAGTTCATATACTGCTTTTTTTTTTACAGTATGAGGGGTATCATTTTTTTTAATCAGACTGTATTTATTGCATTGGGGAAAATCAACAAGAACAAAAACATGATACTTAATCCATCTTTTGTTGTTGTGTGACATCGAGTTGGAACTAACACATAGCTGACCCGCCAGTGGGTTTTCAGAGGCAGTAATTGCAAGGAAGGAGATTGCCCATCCTTCTACTATGGAGCAGCTGGTGGACTCAACCGAGGGGTATCATTTTTTTTATGTTGGGTAGAAGTCGCCTGAAAGCAGAGAATATTAGAATGATGTTTACTTGTGTTTTATTGACTCTACCAAGAGATTTGACTCTGGAGATCATAACAAATTATGTATAGCATTGAAAAGAATGGAATCCCGGGACATGGAATTATGTTCATTTAAAACCTAGACATATGCCAAGGAGTGTTGTCTGAACAGAACAATGGACCAACGCATGGTTTAAAATCAGGAATGATGTGTGTCGTTGTTCTGTCCTTTCTCTATAGTCATTTAGCCTGTTTGCTTTAACAAATAATTCCAGAAAGTGGAAGGAGAACGTGGCATTAGGATTGGAGGAAGACACATCAACAGCCTGCTGGTGCAAATGACACACTTTCCTTGCAGAAAGTGAAGAGGACTTAGGACCCTTGCGGCAGAAGATCCAGGGCCATAGCCTTTAATAGGGATTGTATCTCAGCAGCAAGAGTACGATAGTTCTCACCCCTGGACCATTAGGTAGGTGACAGATGATAGATGGAGGAAAGGTTGAAGTTGTCAGGATATCAAAAGATGTATTGCATTGGGCAAATACGCTGTCAAAGTCCTGAACAGGAATGATGTCATTTTAAAGACTAAGGTGCACCTGCTCCAAAGCATGGTGTTTTCAGTCATTTCCTGTGGTTCTGAAAGCTGGACAATGAATAAGGATGGCGGAAGAAGCATCAAAACCTTTGAATTATAGTGTTAGAGAAGAGTGTGGAATCTCCATGGACTGCCAGGAGAACAAACAAGTGTGTTTTGGAGCAACCAGAGTACTTCTAAGGGTCAAGAATGGTGAAACTTTGCCTCACTATTTTGACACGTTGTCTGAGGAAGCCAGTCCTTAGAAAACCACATCATGGTGGGAAAAGACAAAAAGAATATCAACAAGATGATTGACGCATTTACAGTAACAGTGGGCTCAAACGTGAGAGATGGCGAGGATGGTTCAAGATAGAGTAAAATTCAGATCTGTTGTTCACAGAGTCCTGTAGTCATAGTTTATAACACTTCAAAACAACCACAATCTCATAGGTGAAAAACAATTAACAAAAAGAATCTCAAACCCCTGTTAATTATAACTGACTCATAGCTAACACTCCAGTGGGTTTTTAGAGTCTAAAAATTGCACAGGGGAATAGTGTTCACTTTTATCCCATGAAGCTGTTGGTGGTTTTGAACTACAGATCCACAGGAAAAACACCAGGCTATCTCTCAGAAAACGTTGTTGTTGTGATGTGCCATCCATTCGCTTGTGACTCGTAGCAAACCTAAGTACATGACCTCTGAACCCTGTCCTATCCTGAGACAATCTCACTTTCTCTGACACACCTACCTCCATCACCCCAGTTACTGTGTCAGTCTGTCTCATCCAAGGTCTTTCTCTTCTTTGCTGTCCGTCCACCTTTCCAAGCATGATGTCCTTCTCCCAAGAACTGGCTCCTCCTGGCCACATGCCTAAAGTGTTGTTGTGTTGTTGTTATGTGCCGTCGAGTCGCTTGCGACTCATAGCGACCCTATGTACAACAGCCCTAAACTCCGCTCTGTCCTGTGCCAATCACACTTCATTCTTGCTGTGCTCAAGAGCAAGGCTGTCCAGTTCAGGAGCCACAGGCAGCACATGTACAAGCTCTGGATATGTGACTCACCTGAACTGAAACACACTGTAACGATAGCACATAATCTAGACTCCAAACATATGATGTTGTTATGTGCCGTCGAGTCGCTTGCGACTCATAGCGACCCTATGTACAACAGCCCTAAACTCCGCTCTGTCCTGTGCCAATCACACTGTCTCCAACACTCCCATCCCAATTATCCCAGTCACTGAATCAATACATCTCATAGAGGGCCTTCCTCTCCTGCGCCGTCCCTCCACCCTCCGACCGGTCTCTCCTCACAACATGTCCAAAGTATGTTAGACGGAGCCTCAGAATCCTTGCCTCCAAGGAGCCACCCGGTTTAACCCTTTCCAGGATAAATCTGGTTGTTTGTTTTTCTAGCAGTCCATGGTATACTCAATACTCTTCTCCAGCACCACAGATCAAAGGCATCAATTCTCCTTCTATCCTCCTTGGTCATTGTCCAACTCTCTGATGCATAACAAGTGATTGCGAAGACTATGGCCTGTATCAGATGCACCTTAGTCTCCAGAGAGACACTATTGCTCTTCAGTACTTTGGAGAGGTCCCTAACAGCATACTTTCCCATGGCAATGCGCCTTTTAATTTCCTGGCTGCTGATGCCAAGACTGTTGACTGTGGAGCCAAGCAAACTAAAGCTGTGTACAATCTCAGTTTCTTCACCATCCATCCTGATGCTGCCACTTGGTCCAGTGGTGAGAATCTTTGTCTTCTTGACATTGAGCCTCAAGAAAACCCAAATATGTATAACAGTTTAAAAATCATTTTAGTAGTACACATAAAAATGACTTAAGTGACTTCTACATAGATACTTTAAGAGCATCACAAAAAGCATGTGTAACAATTCCAGATTATATGATTCTGATAGATTCTTTTCTCATATGCAACCCAGGAGCTTTGGGATTGCATGTCTTTAGGAAAAGACATCATCTTTAGGAAAGTAGAAGCTCACTGAAAGATAGGAAGACCCTCGATAGGGTGTGTTGTTTCAGTGACTGCAACAGTGGGCTTGAGCATAGAAGACTGTGAGGATGTTGCAGGAAGGGGCAGTTTCACTGTGATGTTCGTAGGCTGACTGTGAGTTATGTTTGACTTAATGGAACCTCACAAAAACAACGACAACAGCCTTGAGGAATAATTGAGGGAAACAGTTTTGCCTTCTTTATGAGAGGAATATAGGAAGGTGAGATGGCTCTACTTTTTCTGACTTTTCTGATGAAGACTGTCAAAGATTGCTCTATTTGGTGTTCCTTCCCCTGAGAATTCACCTAAACAGAGACAGTAATAAGACCTCTCCTGAGAAGTCAGGAGGGAGCAGTAAGACCTATCCTGATTGAGAGGACAGACAAGTGGATTAAAAGCCAACTTTAGCTCCAGGTACCCAAGTTCAAGAAGTAAACAAATTCACCTTGATTTTCCATTGGGAACACACATGCTGTTTTTTTAAGATCTGAGCATTTTATGGGACCAGAAGAGAAATGTTAAAAATCCATTACTACTGTAACAATTCTCCCAGAGTTAAAGCTTACCAACGTTTTTAAAGCAGTCAGGGAAAAAAAAAGACTTCTTAATATGCCCTAAATATCCAACTCTGTCACTGTGTGACAGAGTGACCCTCCGTTGGCTTTCCAAGGCTTTAAGTGTTGATGGAAGGAGATTGTTCATGTCTTTCCAGAAAGATCTTTCTCCAGAGATTGTGAGCTTTGAGTTCACCGTGTAACATGCAACTGACTACACCACATCACTGGATCTCCTTATTGGCTTCATAGAGACCTAATTTAAAAATACAAAATTTTGAGGTTAAAATGCGCTCACAAGTCAACAAAAATATGTAACAGTTACTCTCCCGTGTTTCTGAATGTTGTCTGTCCCCACCTTCCAAATAAACTCTCCTCCAACTGAGTTAGCTGGATTTTTCAGTTCAGATTCTATTTATAATACATCTGCTCTGAAAGTGTGTCTAGAAACAGTTGATAGTTTACACACAAAATAAGCTCTGTGCTCAGGGTGAGGCCAGCTTGAGTTCCTGTTGGCAGGGTCAGATGATAATGGAGTAATGCATTAAAGAGAATTGATGCATAAAGCACTGTTTGTGAATCTGTATTTCCTCCTTTTAACAAAATGCTTAAATAAAATAAATCATCAGAAACACCAAACCTGCTATTGTTGAGTTGATGTCAACTCACTGGGTTTCTGAGAGTAGAGGTCTTTGCTGGAAGAGATTGCCCACGTTTGACCCACGGAGCAACTGGGAGTCGAGCGGCTGTCCTTAAAGATAGCAGCACCAAGTAACGCAGTGCCACCAAAGCCCCTCAAATAATATTATTAGAATATAAAGAGCTCCTTATGTAAAATTATTAGACTATAATAGATTAAGTATTTCCAAATGCATAACACCACTGAGTTGAATTGATTGTTGAAGTAACAGCATCACACGTTATGAATGTTCTAAGTGTTTTTAATTATTTCAGTTCTTCAGTCTTATATTCCCCATTCTTGGAGGCTTTTGTGTCCATACTGAAATAACATTGAAGAGAAAGCCTTTTCCCTGTCTACAAATGATAATCAAATGAAATTTTCCTCTTCATTCCCCTCCATCGTCATTTAGAACAGGGGAAAGAGATGTGTTATAACTGTGTTCCTCTGAGCAGGCGTTCTGCTCTCCATAATTAAAATGCCAGAAAGAGCTGGGGTGAGGAGGATGAATCTGAGGAAAATGTCATTAGACATTTAGAAGTGGCAGTGGAATCTCCTGATCCTGCAAGGGTTAAGTGTCTTCATCCTCATTCTCCAGCCCCAGCCCTGTGCTCTCCCACATGCCAAAAGCAATGTCCACACAGCTTGGATGTGAGAACACTGAGGTCTTGGAGCATTCCTGTCAATGTCAGGTTGCAAGTGGGAAGCATGTGTTCATTATCATTGTTATGCAGTTACATTATCCAGCACTGACAGGACAGTGTGGGAGGTGACCCCAGCATACAGTGCAGGGCATTTTATTGAGACATGACCCAGTGGAGAAGCACTCAATATCAATTAGTGATCAGGATGTAAAACCACTGTCTTTGATTCTAATCTCTTTATGCAATCAGAGGGTTTTTGACAAGGTCAGTGCACTGATACGCTATTAACTTTCTGAGGAGCAAATGTACTTTCAATTACAAGTTCTGATGGAGATCACTTATTTTTGTTATAAAAATAACCATCATAATTAAAAGATTTTGTATGTCTTCAAATCTGAGAGAAAATGAACTCTTTAATAACAGTGCAAGGTGAATAGTTTTCTTGTTTAGGGATTACAAATAGCTAAGGGTTTAGGGAGTTAGGGTCGCTATGAGTCGGAAACGACTCGACGGCACATAACAACAACAACAACAAGGGTTTAGGGAGCTCTAGTGGCCTACTAGTAAAAAGCTGCACTGCAATCCAGAAGGTACATGGTTTGAATCCAGCAGCTGTTCTGTGAGAGAAGAATAGGCAGTCTCTTTCTTTGTGATTTTCTGCCTCTGAAAACCCACTGGAAGGTTAACTATGGGTCAGTTCCAACTTCACAGAATGCAGCAACAACAACAATGATTACTATATTAATCTGTATAAGCTTGCATTTGATGAAGTACGTAAATTGTAATATCCTACAATTTACCTTTATAATAACTGATGGGTTTTTTAATTTGGATAAAGCAAAACATTCCATTAAAATATCAACAACAAGTCTTATTACTTAGAATGTTTTTTTCTCTTTCAGTATGTTACTTATTAATTTATTCATCCAGTAAATAGTGAAATATTTATAAAGTAAATTGCTAGTACCTAAATTGTTCATAAAAGATAGAAATACTGTATTTACTGAGAAGACTTCTAAAATCTCTTTATAAATGTAACTTGTGCCCAACAACATTTTTCTTAACTTGTACTATTTAATTCAAATTATCATAGTATTTGTTAATACAATAAAAATTATATTGAAACATCACTGTGTAGCTTAATGGATTATTCCTCTTTCTACATTTAACTTTGTGTTATATAATAACACGATATATTAAGCGATATTGAGAAGTCTAGTCACATCATTTTCATTGTATTTTGGACCGTTTAGTAGAATTCTGAGGGTCTCTTTATATGTAAGTCTTAACATTTCTTGTTAAGATTATTCCTTGTTCATTTTTCTTGATATTCTGAAGTGCTTTTCTTTCTAATTAAAAAAAAATTGTATTACTGCTTCATAGAAGAGCTATTGATCATTTAACTGTTCAGCTTATATCTAACTCCTCTTGTTAATTTAGTGGTGAGTTGTGAAGTTTTCCAGGTATGCACTTAGAGATCCGTAAGTTGATCACAGTATGGTGTTTGGGAGTTGGGTTGTTGGGTTTTGGTTTTTTGTGAATTTGTGTTTTATGTTTGTTTTTTTGTTTGTTTTAATAACTCAGATAATATACTTCTTAAAGTGGACCCAATTATTAAATGTTAAAATACTTTGTTGTTGTTATGTGCCACTGAGTCTCTTGCGACTCATAGTGACCCTATGTACAACAGCCCTAAACTCTGCTCTGTCTGTGCCAATAGCACTGTCTCTAACACACCCATCCCTATTACCCCCACCATTGAGTCAGTCCACCTCATAGAGGACCTTCCCTTCCTTTGCTGCCCCTCCACCCTCCCAAGCATGATGTCCCTTTCCAACAACCAGTCCCTCCTTACAACATAACATATCCAAGGTATGTCAGATGAAGCCTCATAATCCTTGCCTCCAAGGAGCAGCCCGGTTTAACCCTCTCCAGGGTGAATCTGTTTGTTTTCTTGGCAGTCCATGGTACACTCAATACTCTGCTCCAGCACCACAGCTCAAAGGCATCAATTCTCCTTCTGTCATCCCTAGTCATTGTCTAGCTCTCTGATGCATAACAAGTGATTGCAAAGACCATGGCCTATATCAGATGCACCTTAGTCTCCAGAGACACCATTGCTCTTCAGTACTTTGGAGAGGTCCCTAATAGCATACTTTCCCATTGCAATACATCTTTTAATTTCCTGGCTGCTGGTGCCAAGAGTGTTGACTGTGGAGCCAAGCAGACTAAAGCTGTGAACAATCTCAATCTCTTCACCATCCATCCTGATGCTGCCAATAGTTCCAGAGGTGAGAATCTTTGTCTTCTTGATATTGAACCTCAATCCATATTGAAGTCTGCAGTACTTGACCCTCTGCAGCAAGCGCTTCAGGTCCTTCTCAGTTTCAGCAAGCTGGGTTGTGTAAAATATTTCACTTGGTAATATTTAGTTATAATCAAATTAGGAAGACCTGGTGTCCTAGTGGCAAGAAGCTGTGCTGCAATCCCGAAAGCTTGCAATTCAAATCCACCAGGTGCTCTGTGGGAGATTGATGGGCAGTCTCCTTTCATGTGATTAATTGCCTCTGAAAACCCACCGGGGGTCACCTGTGGGTCAGTTCTGACTTGATGGTGAACAACAGTAACAGCAATATTCAATTGAGGATTTTACCTTTATGTTTATAAAGGAGATTGATCATTTATTACATTTATTAACAGATTGGTCTTTTAGTACATTTCAGAAAATTCCATAAATTATAAAAAAAAGAAGATAGACCATTGAATTGAGTACCATTGAGTCACAACCCGCTCATTGCTGACCCTATAAAAACCTTCCTCGTGGGCATTTCAGAGGCAATTTAATTGCATGGGAGCAGATTGCCCATCTATCTCCCACAGAGCAGCTGGTGCATTCCAATCATATGCCTTCAGGATTGCAGCACACCTCCTTCCCACTAGACTGACAGAGCTCCTTAGAGTTCAGGTAGCCCTTGGCAAACAAAAGGGCTGTTTATCTTAACTCAAATATGTGGTAAGTTGGGAGCTACCTGTAAAATAAAATACCAGTAAAATAAATTGAGTACCTTTCTATTAATGTTTATTCTGTTGTTGTTAAGTGCTGTCGAGTCATAGATGACTCATAGTAACCCTATGAAGGTAAGTCCTGAACGTGTGTAACTTTCATCGTTTCTCTAAGTTCATAGAGTTTACAGAGGCAAGTTATTTTGGAAGTGGATGCCAGTCCTGATTCCAAGCTTGTTTTAATTTGAGAGCTCCACCAAACACTGTTCACAGTGGGTAACCATTATCTCATTTGACACATCAGTGTCACAGCATTTAGCATCACAGCAACCAGGAGTTATCTCTGTACCGCAAATGGACAGTCCAGTGCTATACTACTTAGAAGAATATAATATAGGGAAGCTTTCAGTGAAAACTTTTCAAGAAAGTTTCAAATACTTAATTTTTAAAACTATCAAGTTAAAGGCTTCATTTGAAGGTTCTTCTTCAGGTTCTGGTGGCATAGTCTCTAGGGAGTTTCACTGTTAACCCAAAGGCTGTGCCTCTCTGAAAGTTTGAATACATTGATGGCTCTTGAGGAGAGTGATGAGCAGTCTCCAACCATGTGATTAACAGCGTCAGACACACAACAAAGGGCCAGTTACAAAGCAGTTGCAACTTGGTGGCAAGAAATTTTGAGCCTCTGGTTTCATTTATTTGCTTTCTCAGATTACAGGCTTAGCCTCAGTTGTCTTCATTCGTTTCAGAAGATTGCTAGTTTCATAAAGATGTTTACTGTTATTTATTTGTGGGTATAATCTATTTTAATAGCAATCTTAGTAACATCTTATAAGTATGTTGTTATCACCGTTGTCTGGGCTGTATCATAACTACTTTTTCAGGTGAAAAACAATCTATCACTTAGTACGGCCACTTTACTGCGTAAGGTCATGGACTGCATCCTTAAATATGGTTTGAAGCTCATCATCAGGAAACAAATATTCTCACCACTGGGCCTATCAGCAGCTTTATGATGGATGGAGAAGAAATTGAGATTGTTGATAACTTCTGCTTGTTTGTTCCACAATCAGCACTCTTGTCAGCAACAGTCGGGAAATCAAAAGTTGAATTGCATTGGGAAAGTCGACTGTCAGGGACCTCTCTATGATACTGAAGAGCAGTGATGTCAGTCTGGAGACTAAGGTGCACCTGATTCAGGCCATGTTCTTTACAATTATTTGCTATGTGTCTGAGAGCTGGACAGTAACTAAGGAAGATAGAAGAAGGATTGATGCGTTTGAGTTGCAGTGTTGGAGAAGAGTTTTGAACATTCCATGGACTGTCAGGAGAACAAATAGGGCTGTACTGGAGAGGGTGAAACCAGGCTGCTCCTTAGAGGCAAGGATTTTGAGGCTTTGTCTCAAATACTTTGGGCATGTGATTAGGAGGGACTAGTCCTTGGAGAATGTCATCAAGCTTAGAAGGGTGGAGGGACAGCATAGGAGAGGAAGACTCAGGATGAGATGGATTGACTCAGTGACTGGAGAAATAGGAGTAAGTCTGTTGGAGGTGATGAGACTGGCTCAGGAAAGGGCAGGGTTCCAGAGTTAGTATACATGCGTTTAGGTGACTCAATGACACATAACAACAACAACATGCACAACAGATGAGAACCTTGCCGTATCCTGTGCCACCTTCATGATCTCTGCCATGCTCAAGGTCATTGTTAAAGTCACTGTGTTAATCCAGCTCCTTGAGGGTCTTCCCCTCTTTTGTTACTCTTCCTTTCCCATCATGATGTCTTTTTCCAAGGATTGATCTCTTCTGACCACATGCTTAACATGTGTGAGATGAAATTTCACTGACTTTGCCTCTCAGGGTCACCCTGGTTGCACTTCCTCCAGGGTAAATTTGTTTGTTCTTTTGGCTTCCAGGGATATGCAACACTCTTTGCCAACACTACAACTCAAAGGCTTGATTCTTCTTCAGTCTTCCTTATCCATTGTCTAGCTTTCAGAGGGATATAAATTCATTTTAAAGTGCTTGTATCAGGCACATTGTAGCCTTTAAACTAACATTGTTGCTCTTTTAACAGTTACGAGAGATGCTTGACAGCAGATTTTCCCAATGTAGTGCATGCCCATTTTGAGTTCTTGACAGGCTCAACCATGAATGTTGATTCTGTATCCAACCAAAATCAAGTCACTGACACTGTCTTTTCTTGATCTTCATGATGCTGTTTATTGATCCAGTGGTGAGAATTATGGTTTTCTTGATGTTTAGATGGTATCCATATTAAAGGCTATAGTCTGATTTTTTTTGCAGTAAGTCCTTAAGTCATCTTCACTTTTTGCCAGCAAGGATGTGTTGTATTTTTACACCACAAGTAGTTGAGATAGATTGATAAATAGATGTTGTTGTTGTTGTTTGCCATCGAGTCGTTTGCGACTCATAGCAACCCTATGTACAACAGCCCTAAACCCTGCTCTATCCTGTGCCTCTGACACACCCACCCCAATTACCCCAGTCATTAAATAAATCCACCTCATAGAGGGTCTTCCCCTCCTGCGCTGTCCCTCTATTCCCCCCCCCCAAGCATGACGTCCCTCTCCAAGGACCTGTCTCTCCTTACAACATGTCCAGAGTATGTCAGATGAAGCCCCAGAATCCTTGCCTCCAAGGAGTAGCCTGGTTTAACTTTCTCTAGGATGGATTGATACAATGACTCTAACAATAGGCTCAAGTATGTCAGACATTGTAAAAATGGCACAGGACAGAACAAGATTCTAATTTATTTTTCGTAGAATCACTACGATTTTTAATTAACTACCCAGCACATTACAGCAATATATATATATATAAAAAAAAATAGATGCTTTCACTGAGAGTAGGACCAGAAGGGAAACATGGATATGAATGACAGATCAAAAGGTAAACCTGTGGACAGAACTGATTCAGTAACAGAAGTGATTCGTAGAAATTCAGGATCAGAATGTAACCTTTGGAAGGTGTTATGTTAGATGGAAGACAGGCAGAATTTGAGATAGAAGTGGCTGTCTGTCTCTTTGTTCCAGGCATGCCCTGGTCTTGTAGAAAAGGCTGGAATGACTCTTTATGTTAAATTAAAGACATTCAAAACATTTCCTGAGCTCAAACCTAGATGCTTAATCTGTGTATCTGCTTTTGTGGCTTGACATATCATACCTAATTTCTTTGTATCTGTTTTTCCTGTAAAATAAAAAGTTACCATTGCTGTCAGGTACTGTGAGGCTGGTTTTGACAACTCTGTGTACCACAGAGCAAACACTGCTGGGTCCTTTACCATCCTCATAGACCTTTATAGGTTAAATTTATATGTCTGTAAATCAAGAATTGTTTTTGTTACAGTATGATTTATTTGTAAATACTCCAGTGGAAATATTCTAGGGACCTTTGTGTGACAGTTATACTCTTCGTTGCTAACCAAACAAGGTTGTTTATTCAGATCCACCCAGAAGCTTCACAGGATAAAGGCCTGCCAATCTGTCCCTTTTAAGATTACAACCCAGGAAACCCTATGCAGCCGTCCTGCTCTGTCACCCAGGGTCACGTCACCATGAGTCAAAACCCAATGAAAGGCACCTAATGACTATAGCAGTGACATGCATGTAATTAGTGTCTGGCTGTAAAACAATTTATACATGCTTATAGGTCATTGAGTGCTTGCACACAAACAAAGCCATCATAGTTTTTAAAAGTAGTATTACTTGAGAATAAGGGTCTGCCTTGCATGTGTCTGATGAAGAGTTAAACTATTTTTTAAAAATAGAACACGCGTAGCCTCATCTCCTCTGCAGCGAGATGCTATTTCCCACTGATTTGATAGAGCCTTTTCCCCTCTAAGCCTTGCCGCTTTCGCTGCTCTGTGCTTGGCATGGTAATTAGGGACTTCTGCTTTTAGTGATAGGATGCTGCTGGCTATTCCTTGAGCTATACTTAACCACAGCTTAGTTCCTTGCATTTCTCTGACTGAGTATGTGGTGTATATATTTTAAGTGATAGGATTTAGAGAAAGCCGTTAGTCAAGAAGAGGGGAGGAACAATCAGCTGGGGTTGCTAGCTTTTAATTGAAGTTGAGTTGGAGGTTCAATGAGGTGAGACTGTTATGACAGATTTCAAAACGGAATGATAGGAAAATGAGGTGGGTTCATCAGAGTCGTGTAAATATGGAGCAACGGCTCAGCAGCTCAGCATGAAACAACAACTACAAACTCTCAAAAAAATAGAGAGTAATTAAAATTTGCATTGTGCAGCCCTCCTTCTCAGCGGGGACCTTTCCAAGGAAGCCAGTAACTTTATTGTGGGGAAAATAACAAAAACAAATTTGGAGATGTAAATTACATGCGTGTTTTAATCTTATTCATAAACATTGAAAGTTTTAAAAATGTTAATGCAATCAGAACATAAACAACTGAAAGGGAAGTCAGATTTGAGAAGGAGCTTGAGAAGGTGGAAGACACACCCTGCTCCACAGTCCCCCACAAGTCATACCCACCTTGTTGTACTGTTCCCTGTCCTCATGGTGACCCAGGGGAACAGTGGACAAATCTTTCCCTGTCCTGGGCCATTCCCATGATTGATTTGTGATACAGAAGGTTTTTGTGGATGATTTTCAGAAATAGATTGCCAGTCCTTTCTTCTTAGTCCCTCTTACATTAGAAGATTCTTAAATTAGAAGATTAGAAACCTGCCTAACATCATAGCAAGACGTAAGCTTCCACTATCAAATGGGTTGTGGGTGCTCATGAAGCAGATCATTCTCTTGTGAATTTCAAGACTGAAGTGAAATTCTGCTCTTGTGATCTTGATTCTGAAGTGGTTGTTATCCCAGAGAATGGTCGTGTTGACCAGGTTCCTCCAAATCAGCAGCCTCTTCCACTTGGATGGGTCTGCTCATGTGATGCTACAGGTTCGTGGGTAGGAGACAGGTAGCTGTTAGATTATGTGTGCCAAGGGGAGAAAAGGGGGAAACATTCATCTGTTATTTTTCTACTTCATGCATCAAAGTCAACTCAGTGCAAGCCATTCTAAGGGCTGATCTTAGGGAACCAGCATTGAGTGTAGGGAGATAGCATGACATAGTTGGGATTTCACTGCACTGGAATCATATGAGTTCTGGAACACTGGAAAGCAAATGAGATCTCACTTGACTGCCCGTTGCTTCGGAATGGTTTTGAACAAAAACCTTCTTACTTCTATGATCCATGGCTGATTTGTTAAAGTCATTGTGTTGGCCTGATAGGACTTTACAATTCAGACAGTCTCTAGTACTGTGCCCCATGAATCACCTTCCATCCACATGGGATCTTGGAGACACAAACCAATTCAGTACTCCTCTTTGGTGCCAAGAAGCCAGAAGCATTCCTAGGTTTTTCTCTGCCAGAGACTGTTTTTGCTGTAATATAAGGCTGGGAATTCTTGAGCCTAGTTGTTGAAAGTCCCTAATCTTGGCTTAGTTTCTAGAACTTTATCAGCTTTACCAGCTGCCTTTATATGGGGTCTGCCCAGCCCAAAAGGGTCATGGTAGGAGTTGCCATCCAGATTATCAGAAGTAGTAGTACCCCCAACTCCACTCATGCTGCTGTTGCTATATGCCACCGTATTGGCACTGAGTCCTAATTTCTCCTCCAGTTGGTTTTTAGAGGCTATAAGTCTCTGAGGAATTCTAACTGCATACCTTTGGTTTGGCGATACAGCTCCTTATCCCTTGGCCACCAGATAAGGGAACTGTTTAACAGAGAATCTATCCTCCTCTCCCTTGATTCATCTGCTACTGTCTCCTTGCCATTGAGTTAGAACCAATTCATAGCTAAACCTCCAGCGAGTTTCTAGAGGCTGTAAATCACATGGGAAGAGGTTGCTGGTTTTTCCCTCTTGGCACCACACTGTGTTAGAAATGTATAGGATTACCGAGAGAAGCAGAGATGAGGATGGGGAGACGTCAGCTTCAGTACTTTGGTGACAGGTTCTCAGGAAGGACCAGTCTCTGGAGAAGGACATCATGCTTGGAAACGCAGAAGGTAGCAACAAAGAGGACTCTGAGCTAGGTCGACTGTGGCTGCACCTGTGAGTTCACTTAGAGATGATTGTGAGCATGGGCCAGGACCAGACAGTGTTTCCTTCTCTTGTGCCTTCAGTCACCATGAATCAGCGCCAGCTTGATGACACCTATTAATAAGTCATGAAAGGAACCTGTTGTTTTTATAAATCACTTCAAATGAAATTAAAATGAGACATTGACAGGAACTTAGCTTTAAGATCTTAACTCCTGAGTTCATTTGAAGAATCCTTTTAGTGATATTTCTGTCTGGATAAATCTGTCATGAGAAAGTGAAGTCCAGTTTTTCTTGATTGATTTTTTTTAAGCTTGAAAATAGAAGGTATATTAGTAGTTTAGCACTTGCTCTGTGAGCATATTTCACGGTAAAAATAGGTTGAGACTGGGAGTAGGGTGAAAGTTAATGAAGCATGTTGGTTTTTTATTCAATCATTCATACACATTTGGTTTTATAACATTAATTACAATACTCACAATGTCTGATTGTCTAATTATTCTGAATTGCCAGTGCTTGAGTTTTGTCCTGAAAGGATGCCAGAATTAAGTAGGAAATCCACAGAGAACATTATGGTTATGGGAGAATTATGAGGAGGAAAGCATGTGTGTGAAGAAGAAATGGTGAAGGAAAACCTCACTCCGGGATGTCACACAGAGTTGGGGCCAGCATCCTTGATTTATGGGGTCAAGAAAGCTCTGTGAGACCACAGGTGGAAAATTTCTCCTGTAAGCACTGCTCCTCTGTCTCCACAAAACCACCTCCCGCACTTGGGGCTACATCACAAGCAATAACTCAGTTGTCTCTCTGGAACTTGAAGTGTTCCCCAGAGCTGGCTGTGACCAGACCTGTAGACCTTTTTCTATCTGCCTGGAAATAAATTGTCATGTGGGTGACAGAGCAGATGTGTCTGGAGTATGAGATCCAGGACATGGTACAAACTTTGAGAGGAGCTGTTTTCTTTTTGTTCTCCTGTTTTCTTCCTACTAAACCAGTATTTTTACTTGAGGTACTGGGACTTTAACACTTAAACAGCAGTGGTTTTTCTCTGCAGGCTCGCTGTACCTATTCTGCAGGTAAACTAGAATGTGAGGTTGGGGTCTTCTTTTGCTGCAGAGACCGTGGCTGCCACACTTTGCTGGGACTATACTTGTAGGCGTGTCTGTGTTTATAGTCCCTCTGGCTTGGAGGACCCAGAGCAGGGCATCATGGGAGTAGGTGACTTCAGGTTGGCTGTCCAGTAGCAGTGGGAGAAGAACCAGTGACCACAGTGGTAGTCAGCCTGAATCACAGACTGACCCAGTTGTGACCCACATTTCATGAAGGAAAGAGATTATCACTAAGTTCCAGTTCAGCATTCCATTGGACAAGAACCCCACTGGCTTGTTTCCATCAGGCTGAAACTTACCTCTTTTATTACCATCTTTGTTTAGTTTGTAACAATCAGTTTGTCCTCTAGGGCTTAATTTGTGTTTTCTTTTCTTTCAGGACAGTAGAGCTGGAGAAGGCAACAGCTGTGTGGAAGAAATAATCCAGGTAAGGATTTTCTTTTTAATTTGTCAATTTGTTGTGAATACATTATAAAAGTGAACCATTGTTTGTTGCTTGACTGTTACCTTTTTTGAGGGTAATCACATAAATTCCCTAATGTCACTTAATAAAAAAATGTATTTAGAGATCTCAGAGAAATGGCCCATTCAGGGTCACTGCACAAACAGATATGACATTGTGTGAAAGTGACCACTTGAAAGACGGAGGAACTAAATCTCAGTAAGAAACATGGCTGTGTTCTCATCCAGATGCCCATTGGTCACCCTTTTAGTTAAAAGCATCCTTTGGTGGTCTGTTTTTTGTGGGTCAGGCTGAGGGGGCCTTGTTATTTCTCTCCTGAACCTAATCAGAATTGCAAGCACTCTGGCACAGAGCTTTGAACCAGTACATTCTAGCTCACCCCCTTGTGGAGAATTTGCATTTTGTCTTCAGAGATAGTGAGAATAGTGCAGGACAAGCCAACCTTCAGTATGTTGTTCATAGGGTCATGAGCTGGAATTCACTCAATTCACAACAACAACTTCCGATAGACTGAATGAATCAGAGTCTAGATTTTAACAAGATTCAAGGGTGATCCTTGTGTCTCTGAGCGAGAGATCTGTAAGAATTAACCCAAATATCTTATTGCAATTCAGTATATCTGAGGTGGAAATGCAGATTGTTTGCAGAGAATGAAAACGGAATGAACTGGTTTGAAGCCCTACTCAATATGCTGAAAATGTAGTTCTTTCTTATTTTGCATGCTATTATGTTCCCTATTCAGATCCAGTATTCATGGGGTCACTATGAGTTGTAGTCGACCTGATAGCACTTACTAACAGCCTTGTTTTCTGTATGTCTGCCTTTTCATGACTGGTATCTTTTATCTGTATTTCCCCTGTGAACTAGGTTCAGGCTGATATTGGCTTCATTTGGGCTGTTCTGCTGTAGTAGGATTTTCCTAAAATTTCAAACTGATAATCAGGGTGTCAACTTCAACCTCTACTTCTTTTTCACTCATATTTTTCTAATATGTTTCTCTCAGAAAGTGGATAATACACTGGGCAAAACACCAAAACAAGTTAGATAGTTAGATTACATGGTCTGGCAAGTCTCTGGAAAGATAAAATAAAACTTTATTTCAGTACATTCCTAGCTTTTAAACATCCTATACACTCCGTCTTGGTTTGCTTGTGAATTTTACATTGGTAGTTAAGCTTTTTTCAAAGGAAATATATTTTTGCCTTCCGAGAGAGTATTATTTTTTCAACTAATTCTTTAACTGTAAACTTGACTACGATAATTAATTGAAGTTTGAGTTGTTAAATCCACAATGTTGTTTTTTGGAAGAGATTTACATAGAAAGCAGTTTCAGAACAAGTAGTGTCCTGTCTGACTTTTATATACATGAATAAATGTATACTGTGTTTTATATCTGTACAATCTCTGTCCTAGTGCTTTACTTCAAACTAAATTATAAAGATGTTGGTTTACACTGCATCATGCCACTGTTATAAAACAGGACTGACATTGGGGTTGGGGGGAATCTAAGAAAAGCGGGTTTAAATACTGTATTCTGCATTGAAACAGATAAGGGAGAGAACTGTTTGAAAGGAATATATGATTAGGTATTATTTTCATGACAAGAGTCCAGAATGAGAGCTTCATGGAGGAGTGGACTTATATCTAATAAGGGGAGGGTGTTATATAATAATGAAAGTTTGTTTTTGTTGGGGTATTTTTGGTGTTTTCGAAGAGAAAAACCAACGGGGGGGAGGCTTGGGCAGGGAGGAAAAGGTCCAACAGTGAATGAATGTAAATCCAAAGTCTCTATAAACGTAAATTAAAATTTCAATTAAAAAAGAGGGGAAAGATGTTGGTTTAATAAAGCCTGTTGTTGTTTTTCTTTCAACATTCTTTTGTGTTGTTGTTAGGTGCCGTCTAGTCAACTATGCCTCATAGTAACTCTATCAACAACAGATCTGCAGCTTGCCTTATCCTGAGCCATCTTCACCATCTCACATATACTCAAGAGCACTGTTACACTCCCTGTGTCAGTCCATCATGTTGAGAGCTTTGTTCCTTTTTTCTCTGATCCTCTGACCTTCACTGCTCGATGCCTTTTTTCTGTGGTGGGGAAAAGGCTCCAAATATTCCATTTTTAAACCATCGTTCTTTGATTGATAATGATACTTATTTTCTGCAAAGTAATAATACTAGGGCACACACAACTCCTTTCTGGTTTTGATATTTAGAAAACTCCTACTCTGATTTATCCTTCCTTAGTCCTTTTTCTGTGATATGCAGGAACTCACTTGACCTTTTCCATTCTCCAAGCAGGATTTGGGGCACAATTAAAAGATTGAGTAATATCTGTCACAAAAATAAAGTTTACTTACTTATTATTGTTGTTTTTTGAGCAAGTTTTCTGAGGCTATAATTGTACAGAAGGAGATGGATTACTCATCTTGTCCCTAGGGAGTAGCTAGTAGATTCGAACCACTTGGTTTGGGATTGGCATTGCAACTTATTAGTGAACTTCTTTAAAGTTTACTTAAGGTAAAATTTCATTAAAATAAAACAGAATGCGATAGTCAAGAGTTCAGGTTAACTGTTGTGGCTTAATGCAAACTCAAAGGAACATAGTTCAAAACCATCAGGTACTCATATGGAAAAAAATTAAAATTGTCCTTTCATGAGATTTACAGCCTCTGAAAACTTCTTAGGAGAGTCACTTAGTTAGTTCCAATTGCATGTTACTTAACAACAATAATAACTAGTCAAGAGTTTATAATTTTTTCATTATTATTGCTATTTTTTTATTATTATTTCAAAGGAAAACTAGAGTATAATACCTGGGATGCTATATGACCTTTCAGAGGCAGTTTATTCTGTTAATCTTTCTGTTTTTTCTCGTCAAACCAGTGGACTTCCCTAAGCTTTGATTACTGTGGAACTATTAAGCTTTTGCATAAGACTCACAACTCTTTCTGTGATGGCTTCTGGTAAACCCTCAACCTACTTCTACCTTTCCACAATATTGGTTCCTAATGATATTGTTCTATTGATATTTCCACTGTCACAACCCACCTCAAATTAAAACTCAGGTCAGGTAGGCATGGAATGAAAGGGAAGATAGGGGTCCAGGAGATAAATGACTCGCATGCCTATGTAAAGATAACGCTTCCAGAACTACATGCAAGGTGACTGTCCGGGGTGCTACTGTAGAACTAGGGAGAACTACACACTTCATTCTTATCTTCCCAGAGGAGACGGGCCAGGATGGGAGGAAGCAGAGGGACTCGTGGTGCTACAAACTAAGCCTTTTCCTCCTTCATTTCACTTTTTAGGCCAAGGCATTATTAATAGTAGTTGATATTTTAGGACCTACTAGAGTTCCTAAATTAGCTTGAAATTTTTATGGCTGTTCCTTGTCTATCTTATATCAAGTCACCTCCAAGGTCACCTTCCTCTCTTATCCTCTGCATGGGCCCTCCGCCTCACACAAGCACAGAATTCTGTCTCTATCCCAGCCTCTTAGATTGTTGAGTATTGAACACATGTCAGCTCCTAGCCTAGGACCCTAATGTATGGAATTTAGAAGCCTGGAATTTTGTTCAATGAATAAATAAATGACAGTGAAAAAAGTTATCTAAAGGAGGATGAAAAAATATAACTTTAATGAGGCAAAATGTTACAAATTATGGGTATCATGTACTGGCCATTTGAGCGCCAGGGTTCCATGCACAGACTTCTTGGAGCCCAGTTTTCCTTATCTGTTTCTCACCTCATGGAACCTGATGTGGTCAAAAGAGCCAGAGGGAGTTGTCACTTGAAGCCATTGTGTAAGACTCTTGTTAGAGGGAGAAGAGGGTCATGAAAGTGCCTTCAAGTGATTACTGAAAAGCCCCAAATCACTGCTGTTGAGTTGGAGCTAACTTAGAAGCTCCAAGGTTGTGGAGCACCTGGGAAGAAACTGCCCATTTTCCCCTCATGGAGCTGCTGGAGAGGCACATCCTTTGGGTTAGAGGGTGTTCCCTTGATTGTGTTCCTCAGTGTGTTCCCCTCATTACTGAAACGTGAGTGTTCATTTAACCACATCCACCTCATTGCTGTTGAGTTGGAACCAACTCATAGCTGAATAGCTGAACCTCCAGTGGGTTTTCAAAGACTGGAAATTGCAGGAAAGAAGATTGTTCATTGTTCTTGCTCAGCGGAGCTGATGGATTTGAACCTTTGAGTTGGCAGCACAGCTCCCACGAGGCCCTCAGAGCTCTGTGTTAAAGTATTAGTATTTCCTTTCTGTGTGGAATGTATGCTGAGTACATGCTGAGCCAAACAAACATGGCCCCTTAACCTCCTGAAATGTGCAGTCTGTTGGGAGAAATAGGTATTAGCTTGTTTTTTTAAAAAAAAACAATAAATATAAAGTATTACTGATATAAGTACTCAGGATGCTATGAGAGCTTACACTAGGATACTTGACCTAGTCTTGGGTCAAGAACAACTTTCTTGAGGAATGACCTTACTTGGAGGATAAATAGGACTTAAGCAGGTAAGGGAGAATGGAGAGAGTTCCAGACAAAGGACAAGGAAGAGGTTGGCGTGTTGAAGCAGGTCAGTGAGGTCAAAGTGCTAGAGAACAAGCAGGAATAAGGGAAGGAGCCCATTAATGATGTACTTTCTAAGTCATGCTCAAGTTCTTGTAAGCACTGGGGAGCTGCTGAAGATTTTAAGGAGAAAGTGATTAAACTGACAGTTAAACTGTACCACCTTGGCTGCTATGGAGAAGGGGTGTTTGGAGGTGAATGGAAAAAGAAAAGACTAGAAGGAGTTCACATAAAAGATGAATGGTAGTCGCCTCCATAATATAGAGCTCAGAAATGCTGAATTTGGGAAGGAAGGAAGGAAGGAGGGAATTATTAGTTAGGTTTTGAACATTTGAATTTGAAGTGCTACAGAAATGTCCAGATCAACATGCAAAGCCTATCTAAGTATGTGGGTCTGGCGCCCAAATCAAAGGTCTAAGATGCAGACCAATGTTTTAGATAATTCAGTATGTAATTGGTAATAAGATCATGGACATGGATAAATTTACTTAGAGTGAGACTTGAGACCAAGAAGCAGTGAGAGTCTAAGCACTAATATCTTTTAAAGGTCAGAAAGAGCACATTGATAAGGTCAAGTGCCATCTAGTAGTTGAGTGTGACTCACAGTGACCCTGTGAACAGCAGATCTGAACCTCTCCTGTGCCATTCTCACAATCTCTGACATATTCGAGCCCAGTGTTGCAGTCAGTGTGTCAGTACATCTGGTTGAGGCTCTTCCTCTCTTTTATCTGACCTTCCACTTTTCCAAGCATAATGTCCCTCTCCAAGGAACAGCAATTGGCAAATGAGAGTGAGAAAAAGTGAGTAGAGAAGTATGTGAACCAGTAGCTGGAAATTTACTTTCAAATATGGAAGGAGTTATGAAAGCCAAGAATGAGGGAATTGAATGAGCTTAATAGGGAGACTCACATATGATGCGGGTCTCAGGTAGTATCAGAATGAGATCACTTCTCTGTGCCCCATCCCACTAGGAGGAAGGAGTCCCATGGCTGTGATGAACTAAGTAAACTGTGTGTCAAGTCTTTGGACTTCCACAGCCGTCCTGTCAGAGGCTACATAAAAAATGGTTTGACAAACAGAAGTGAGCTAGAGGGAAGTGAAGTGGGACTGATTCAGGCTCACAGAGCCTCCTTCCACTTCACAACTTGAAGGTGGATTATGAAAATGAAAAGTTACAGGGACTCAGGACAGAGAATTTCAACGTCAACAGCTTTATAAGTCTAAGGAGTCAAGAAAGACCAAGATCTTTCTGTGGTTTTACACAATAGATTTGAAAGAGAAAGGTTTTAGGCAACCTTATTAAAAGCTATTTCTGTCAAGAAGTGAGGCAGAATACAGATGAGATAGGAGGAAAGGCCTGGTTTTTATTCGGGTCTCTATTTGCAGTACATTCTGTATACAGAGTTGTTATGTGCCATCAAGTTGACTACGACTCATAGCAACTATATGAACAATAACTTTGAACTTTACCCTATCCTGAGCCAATCTTACTGTCTCCAACATACCTGATCCCATTGCCACAGTCACTGTGTCAGTCCATCTCATACAGGGTCTCTTCTGCACTGTCCCTTCACCCTTCTAAGCATGATGTCCTTCTCCAAGAACTGGCCCCTCCTGGAAACACACCCAAAGCATGTGAGATGGAGCTTCAAAATCCATGCCTCCATAGAGAAAGTTGTTTTCACCCTCTCCAGGACACACTTGTTTGTACTTGTGACAGTCCATGGTTTGTTCAAGCCTCTCCTCCAGCACCACAACTCAAAAGCATCGATTCTTCTTCTGCCATCCTTATTCATTGTCCAGATCACAGATGCATAGCAAATAATTGAGAAGACCATGTTCTGGATCAGACACACCTTATCCAATAACAACTGCTAAATAATGAAAAGCAGGGGCACTTTACAAAGTTTGTACTATGTATTCACTCCTTGAAACTTCACAGTTTCCCTCAAGAGGCAGATACAGTAATCATCACCATTTACAAACAAAGAAACTGAGACACAGAGTTGCTGAATCCAGCATGTCCAAGATCATATGATAGAGGACCAGGTAGTGTCAGAGCTGGAATTTTAATGAAGGCAGCACTCTTTCCTCTAATCTCAAGGCATTCTGACTAAGTCAAGAAGTCCCCTGGCTCATTAATGGAACCACTCAGGCATTTTGCTGTGAAAGGGAGGTTTCTTCTTTCCACATGTTTATGATATAAAAATGCCTGCTCATGGCTTTGTGCACCTGAACTCAGAGAGGTTTTATGTCCAACATTATCAGCCTCATCCTTGACTTCTTTTTTCCTCTCTCTTATTTTTGCTGGGGTGACAGTTTTCACTTCATTTGATTATCGCATGATGTTCTAAAGTGTAACTTTCCCCCCCTTTCTTTCCCAGAGAATTTTAACCTTGGGAGCTAATAAATCTGTGTATTATGGAAAATTCACTTGACCAAGGGAGAAATTATCACTACGTTCAGTGAAGATGGCTGATAAGAGCTAGAAGCCCTCATGGCTGCCATATGTTTGCAACAGACAGTTTTGTAAATTGCACCTTGTTTCATCCTTAAAAGTTCCAGTGCTGTATTACTTGTGTGCTTTTTCCTGCAGTATCCATTAGTATAACTGGCATCACCATTTGTTCAGCAAATAAAATCTGGTTGCGATTTAATGGAATTGTGCAGGACTGGAATCTAAGACGTATACATTTGATGTAAGACCGTTTTAGATGGTATTTGTTGTTGACAGACATATGTAATGAGAGTTCAGTGTTTTGGGATTCTGATCTGAATTTAAGGGATGACCTTAGAGACAACTTCAGTGTAATATCCAAACAGATTACCTAATTTTGGCTTTCATTTTACATCACTAATTTAATTTCCATTTCCTATAAAGTATGACTAGTGGATATTTACATGTCTGTTTATATGAGAGGAATGAATGGTATTGTTTCAATTCTGAAGCCCCAAATGGGTTTCTTGACCTTATGATTAAGCAGATATCCAGGAAAGAAAGACAATTCCTTTCTTGTTAGTTTTCCAGAAATTAAGTAGACTCTTTAATAAGATTTCCAAAGGTGGTGCTTGGAGATTGTCAGTGTGAAGAGCTGGGAACATAGTCGTATGAAATGCAGGTCTTGATGGTTCAGATATAGGATAGTTGGAAAAGAGAAAATTTGTGTTTAAATGTCTAAATTCTCCATAACCACAGTGAGGAGGGATTGGAGTTTCATATCCTCTGGAAAATAAAAGAACAAGACTTGGGGGTTCTTTTTGCGCTGTTAGGATCATTAGCAGGTGGACTTGGGTCATCTCTTCTATCTAGAGAGGCTTTTTCAGACCACCTTGTTTTTACTGTTAATTACTTAATGTGTTTTAAACAGTTTTAGCAGTGGCAAATTTAAGCCCACAGATAACAAAAATCTACCCACGGAGATGATAGACAGGTCTCTTGGATATTACATTGCTCATTTTAGTAAAATAAGTTGAAAACCAAATTAACCTGATGGGAAAACTAATCTGGAGAAATTAACCAGACAGAACTTACAATGTCTTATCCAAGGGAATTATTTTTACTAGGCAGTTCTATGGGTTTTTTTCTTTCTTTGTATTGCTTCTTTTCTGTTTTCATTTGGCCACCTGGTGGTTAAGGACAGCAATACCACTCTTAGATATATTTTTTTTTCTCTAGATACAGTTGCAGAGCAGATTATCCGAGAGGCTGGGCTCTATGAGGAGAAGCGTGGTGTTAGGATTGATGGAAGATCTATCAACAATCTGCATTATGCAAATGACACAACCTTGCTCACTAAAACTGAGGAGGACCTCATGCACTTACTGCAGAGCGTCAAGGACTGCAGCCTTCAGTATAGACTGAGGCTCAATGTCAAGAAGACAAAGATTCTCACCACTGGACCAATCGGTAGCATCAGGATGGATGGTGAAGAGATTTAGATTGTTCACAGCTTCAGTTTGCTTGGCTCCATAGTCAACACTCTTGGCACCAGCAGCCAGGAAATCAAAAAACGTATTGCGATGGGAAAGTCTGCTGTTAGGGACCTCTCTAAAGTATTCCAGAGCAACGGTGTCTCTCTGGAGACTAAGATGTACCTGATACAGGCCATGATCTTTGCAATCACTTGTTATGCATCAGAGAGCTGGACAATGACTAGGGAGGATAGAAGGAGAATTGACACCTTTGAGCTGTGGTGCTGGAGAAGAGTATTGAATGTACCATGGACTGCCAAGAAAACAAACAGATTCATCCTAGAGAGGGTTAAACCAGGCTACTCCTTGGAGGCAAGGATTCTGGGGCTTCGTCTGACATACTTTGGACATGTTGTAAGGAGAGAGAGATCTTTGGAGAGGGACATCATGCTGGATAGAGTGGAGGAACGGCGCAGGAGAGGAAGACCCTCTGTGAGGTGGATTGATTCAGTGACTGGGATAATTGGGATGGGTGTGTCAGAGGCAATGGGATTGGTACAGGATAGAGCAGGGTTTAGGGCTGTTGTACATGGGGTCGCTATGAGTCACAAACGACTCGATGGCACATAACAACAACAGATACAGTTTTAATAGAATTCCACAATATGTAATTGTGCACGTGCAAAACCAATACATAGACCAAGAGGCAGTCATTCCAACAGAACTGAAGAACTCTGCATGGTTTAAACTCAGAAAAGATGTGTGTTAGAGCTGTATCCTTCCTCCATACCTATTCATTCTGTATGCTGAGCAAAATAGCTGATTTATATGAACAAGAATGTGGTATTAGTTGTGCAGATGACACAACCTTATTTGCAGAAGGTGAAGAAGATTTGAAGTACTTTCTGAATAAGATCTGAGACTTCAATATGGACATCATAAGTCAACATCAACAAGGCAGAAATCCTTACAACGGTACTGCTAGGCACCATCAAGATAGACAAAGGTTTAAGTTGTCAGGAATTTCGTTTTACTTTAATCCACAGTCAACACCCATGTTAGCAGCAGTAAAATAACAAAACAAAAAACCAACTAGTGTTTATATGGGGCAAATCTTCTGTTAAGGACCTCTTTAAAATAATAAAGAACAAGAATATCATTTTAAAGACTAAGGTACACCTGACTCCAGCCATGATATTTTCAGTTGCTTCCTATGCATAGAAGAATTAGACAATGCATAATGAAGATTGAAGAAGAATTGAAGCCTTTAAATGGTGATGTTGTCAAAGAATACTGAGTGCATCATGAACTACCAAAAGAACAAAATATGTCTGTCTGGGAAGCAAGGCCATCGAGGTGTTTCTAGAGACAAAGATAATGAAACTTCACCTCACATACTTGAAGCATATTGTCGAGTAACCATTATTGTTGTTTTATGCTGAGAAGTGGGTAGACCAATTCATAGCTAACCCTCTAGTGGGTTTTCAAAGCCTGTGAATCACATGGAAGGAGATTACCCATTTATTTGCTGAGGAGCAGCTTACCTAATTTGAACTACCTGCCTTTATTGACAGTACAACTCCCTACCCACTAGGCTACCAGCACTTCTCCAGGAGGCAGTGGTCCTTGAGAGAGGAAAATCTAAAAAAAAGAAGAAGAAAAAAAAAATACTTGGGAACATTGTGGATCAGCTAAAGAGAAGACCGTCACTGAGCTGGATTGATGCAGTGACTATTAACAATAACAATAGGTTTAAGCATGACAATATTGTGAGGTTGGTGTAGGATAGGGCAACATTTCAATCTGTTCTTAGGGTCACGATGAGTCCTGGCCAACTGAATAGAACCTTTCCATGATGATTCTTTCTCTTCCATTTTTGTAATGAGCTCTCACTTTATTCATGGATGCTATGCTTGATCTCATCCCACAACTCATCTGGTCTTTGATCATTGATGTTCAATGCCTCAAACCTATTCTTAAGATGATCTTGAAATTCAGATGGAATTGATTCAAGATCATATCTTGGTTTCTGTGGATTTATTTTCATTTTCTTCAGCCTCAGTTTGAACTTGCATATGAGTAATTGGTGATCTGACTGACAGTCCACCCCTGGCCTAGTATTGACTGTTGATATTGAGATTCCCCAGTGATTTCTTCCACAAATGTAGTCTGTCTGATTCCTATGCAGCCATATGTAAAGTCATCGTTTGTGTCTTTTAAAAAAAAATTTTTGCAATAAATAAATCATGGTAAATATAAAATTAAATCATTCTATTTCCAACCTCATTTCTGTCACCAAGCCCATATTTTTCAACTAATATTCCTTCTTCACTGTTTTTCACGTTTGCGTTCAAGTCACCAGTTATCATTAATGCATCTTGATTGCATATTCAGTCAAATTTGATCTGCAAGATTCGGTAAAATTTCTCAATTTCTTCCTCATTGGCTCTAGATGTAAGAGTGTATATTTGAATAATGGTCATTTTAACGGGTCTTCCTTGTATGTGTATATTATCCTGTCACTCACCACATTGTATTTCAGGGTAGAAATTGTAATTGACTTTTTAACTATGAATGTGACACCATTATTCCTCAGTTTTTCATTCCCAGCATAGTATATTATATGATTATCTGATTCAAAGTGGCCAGAGCTGGTCCATCTCATCTCACTAATGCCTTACTGATGCCTAGTGAAGATGTAAAAGGTTTTTACAAAAATGGAGGAGAAAGAAAAAACTGAAGTGGATGTCAGAAAAGACACTAAAGATTACACTGGAGCATTGAGAAGCCAAAATAAAAGGAAACCATGTTGAACTGAAAGAACTGACCAGAAGATTTCAAAGGGCAGCTTGGGAAGACAAAGCAAAGTATTATAATGGAATGTACAGAGAGCTGGAATTGTAGAATAAAAATTAAAGAACTTGCTCTGCATTTCTCAAGCTGAACAAACTGAAAAGCAAATTTAAGTCTCAAGTCATAATATTGAGAGATGCTATGGATAATATACTGAATGACTCAGAAATCAGAAGAAGTAGGAGGGAATACACAGAACCAATGTACCAGAAAGCACCATATGAATAAGAGCCAATGCTAATGAAGGAGGAAGTGGAAGCTGCATTGAACACACTGGCAAAAAAATAAGGACCCTGGAATCAATGGAATACCAGTTGACTTATTTCAGTTAACAGATGCAGCCTTGGATGAGATCACCAGTCTGTGCTAAGAAATTTGTAAGACAGCTGTCTAGTGAACAGATTGGAAGAGGTCCTTATTTATTCCCATTCCCAAGAAAGGGGATCCAACTGAATGTGCAAACTATTGAACAATATCATTAATATCACATATTGTTGTTGTTTGTTGTTATGTTCCATCGAGTCACTTGCAACTCATAGCTACCCTGTGTACAACAGCCCTAAACTCTGCTCTGTCCTGTGCCAATCGCACTGTCTCCGACACACCCATCCCAATTACCCCAGATACTGAATCAATCCACCGCATAGAGGGCCTTCCCCTCCTGCACTGTCCCTCCAACCTCCCAAGCATGTTGTCCCCCTCCAAGAACCGGTCCCTCCTTACAACATGTCCAAAGTATGTTAGATGGAGCCTCAGAATCCTTGCCTCCAGGGAGCTGCCTGGTTTAAACCTTTCCAGGATGAATCTGTTTGTTTTCCTAGCAGTCTATGGTACCCTCAATACTCTTCTCCAGCACCACAGCTCAAAGGCATCAGTTCTCCTTCTATCCTCCTTAGTCACTGTCCAACTCTCTGATGCATAACAAGTGATTGCAAAGACCATGGCCTGTATCAGACGCACCTTAGTCTCCAGAGAGACACCATTGCTCTTCAGTACTTTGGAGAGGTCTCTAACAGCAGACTTCCCCATGGCAATACATCTTCTAATTTCCTGGCTACTGGTGCCGAGAGTGTTGACTGTGGAGCCAAGCAAACTAAAGCTGTGAACAATCTCAATCTCTTCACCATCCATCCTGATGCTGCCAATTGATCCAGTGGTGAGAATCTTTGTTTATTTAAAAATGTCTAGAACAGTACATAGATAGGGAACTGCCAGAAGTTCAAGTTGGATTTAGAAGAGGCCGTGGCACCAGGGATTGCTGATGTCACATGGTCCTGGCTGAAAGTAAATAATACCATAAGAATGTGTATTTATGCTTTATTGCTTATGCAAAGGCATTTGAATGTGTGGATCATGACAAGTTGTGGCTGACATTAGGAAGAATGGGAATCCCAGAACACTTGATTGTGCTTGGGTGGATCCTATACGTGGACCAAGAGGCTGTTGTGTGAACAGATCAGGGAACACTACATGGTTTAAAATTGAGAAGGGTGTTTGTCAGGGTTGTATTCTCTCTCCATTCTTACTCAGTCTGTATGCTGGGCAAATTATTTGAGAAGCTGGACTCTGAAGAGGAGTGTGGCATCAGGACTGGAAGGAGACTCATCAGTAATAACCTGTGTTATGCAGATGACTTGCTTGCTGAAAGTGAGGAAAAAATGAAGCACTTGTTGCAGAAGATCAAGCCTTCAGCATGGATTGCATCTCAATATCAAGAAAACAAAGATGCTTACCACTGGACCAGTAGGCAGTGTCATGGTGTATGGAAAGGAGATTGAAACTGTCAACAGTTTCATCTTGTTTAGATCCACATTTGACACCCTTGGTACCAGCAGTCAAGAAATAAGAAGATGCATTGCTCTGGGAAAATCTGCAGTTAGGGACCTCTCCAAATTATTGAGGTGTAGTGATGTCAGTTTGAGGACTAAGGTGCATCTGATTCAAGTCATGCTCTTTCTGATTACTTGTTCTTCGTCTGAGAGCTGGACAGTGAATAAGGATTAGAGAAAAAGAATTGACGCTTTTAAGCTGTGGTGTTGGAGAAGAACACTGAACGTGTATGGACGGCCAGGAGAGTAGATATATCTTGGAGAGGGTGCAGCTGGAGTGTTCTTTGGATGCAGGAATGATGAAATTTCTCCTCACATACTCTGGGCATGTTGCTAGGAGGTGCTATTCCTTGGAGAAGAACATGATGCTGAGAAGGGTGGAGGATCGGCAAAGGAAAGGAAGATCCTCAACTGGGTGAATGGACAAGGTGACTGATGCAGTGGGCTCTTGTGTGTCAGAAAGTGTGAGAATGGTACAGGACAGAACAGGGTTCAGATCTTTTGTTCATAGGGTCACTATGAGTCATACTCAACTCAGTGGCACACAACAACAACAACATGATGATTCTACATTTATCTATCAGAGGTTGTTTGAGTGCCTATGAGGTGGTGCTCATCTCCTGACATTTCAGGGATCTGTTTCAAGTGCTAAAGAGCAAGGGTGCTTAAGATACTTTCCACAAGTGGTAGTACTATTTTATTAATTTTAATGAAAATTTACAGAGACTTTGGATTAACATTCATGCATTGTTGTACTTTTCTCCCTGCCCACTCCTCCACGCCCCTCCTCAGTTCACTCTTCTCTTTGAAAAGTAAAAGAAAAATTCCTTCATTGTTTCACAATCCCTGCCCCCAGGTCCACTCCACTATGCAGTCTTCATTCTGGACTCCTGTCATAACAATAATACCTAATAACATATCCCTCTTAAACAGTATTCTCCCTCATCTGTTTCAATGAAGTATACATTATTTATCCCATCTTTCTCAGTCTCCCCCCCCCAACCCTGATGTCAGTCCTGTTTTACAACAGTGGCACCATGAAGTATTTGTCCTTTTGTGACTGAGATATTTCACTCAGCATCATATCCTCCAGGGTCACCCATTTTGAATAATCTTGCATGAGTTCCTTGTTTTTCAATGCAGCGTATTATTCTGTTGTGTGTATATACCACATCTTCTCTATCCATTCATTTTTTTATGGGCCCTTAGGTTGTTTCCAACTCCTTGCTATTATGAACAAAGCCACGATAAACATGGGTATGCAAAAGATATTGTATTTTTAATTGCTTCATATGCATGTGAAAGTTGAACAATGCATAAAGAAGACAGAAAAAGTGTTAATGTCTTTAAATTGTAGTGTTGATAGAAAATATTGAATATACTGTCATAGACTTGGGAAAGAACAAACAAATCTGTCTTGGAAGAAATGTAGCTAGATTGCTTCTTAGAATCAAGGATAATGACACTTCATCTAACAAACTTTGGGCACCTTATCAGAAGGGACGAGTCCTTGGAAAAAAGATATCATGTTGAGAAAAGTAGTCAGTGAAGGAAAGGAAAACCCTACAAGAGATGGATTGACATATGGATTGACATAGAGACTGCAGCAGTGAGCCTATGCACAGCAGAGATTGCATGGTTTAGACAGGTTTTCCGGATGAGTTGGATTGACACGGTAACTGGGGCTATCGGGTAGGTGTGTCAGAGGCAGTTAGACTGAATCAGGACAGGACGGTATTCAGAGCTGTTGTACATAGGGTTGCTGTGAGTCACAGGCTACTGGATGGCATATAACAACAATTCCACTGTACATATACTTGAATAGTATTCATATATATGAATAGGAGCCAACTCAAAACCAGTTAACAATAATATCAGTAACCCCAAGTTTTCTGGTTTCTGACAGAGGTAAAGCAAGAGACCCACTCTAATTCAGATTCTTTGTAGTGATAACCAGAGAAGTCTTGGGGTTCTGTAAATCCCTGCTCTTTTTTTTTCTATAATTATATTTTATTAATTTTCATAAACATTTACAGAGATTTTGGGCTTCCACTCATTCATTGTTGCACTATTCTCTCTACCCTCCTCCCAGTTTGTTCTTGTCCAAATGCCACAGTGCTTGTCAAAGCCAGTTCTGATTAATCTTCTTTGTCAGTGTATCCTTTGCCATTCCCTGTCACTCCTCCCTGAGAGAGACTTCACCCTGAGTCATAAGGAAAAGGGGATGGCGTATTCTCTTAGCTACTTCCTGCTGAAATGGGACGCTGTGGGTTTCAGGGTGAAGATCTTCTCTCACTACTCTAAAGGGCCCCTTTGGCAGTAGGAAACACATAGACTATTATGGAGATTGATTTTGGAATTTAGATGCACTCTTATTGATTGTGCTTGGCTGTACATGTTCATATCCTTGAAGATGTATCATGGGGGTGTTGCAACCTAGAAGACACAAATTTGACTAACAAGTTATAAGTACATGAGTCCAAAAATTATGGAAAAGTAAAAGAAAAGATTCTTTCATTGTTTTACAAACCCTCCCCCAGGTCCCCTCCACCATGTAGCCCTCGCTCTAGTCTCCTGTGATGTGCTCTTGAGCATATTTTTGCCTTTACATTCTTCCTTGTCTCCTTCTGGCATCCATCATTGGAACTCACAAAGGCCTTGTGTAACCCTGGTGATGAAAAAAAAAAAAAAGGCAGTGTTATTCAGAATAAACTGAAGCTCTGTAAGAATATGTGTTCTGTCCAAATAGTCAAGAGTGTATTCTGATAACTCAATAACATCTTTCAATGGGTGTCCACCATCAACTTTTGTAAGTTGTGAGCTGGAAGAAAAAAAGGTACACACATAGTGTTGACAAAAGCTTGGTCATGATACAGCCTTACTGGAAAGACTTGCAGAGGTATGAGGGCAGTGTGTTGCCTGCCAGGTCAGGTCACAGGCTGTCTGCCTTTGTGGCACTCCCAAGGAAGTCATTTCACACCTGCTTGTAAAGATAGTTGCAAAACTTCAACCAGCACTAGAGGGCCAAGACCTGGGGAATACTTGCTCTCTAATATATTCTGCTCTTCTATCTTTCCAGGGTACATCAACAAAATAATGATACGAATTTAAAAAGATGGAAATTCACTTGAGACCTTAGTGTACCAGGCAAACGTGCAGGAGGACTCAGCAGATGCTTATAGTATAAGTGAGTTAGAGGAAGAAGGTAGGGGTAGGTGTTCCCCTTTCTTTTTTTTAGGTGTTCCCCTTTCAATACTTTGACGTCCTTCAAAGGAGGTTTGCAGAATGCACTCCCAGCCCAAGACAAAAAAATGACATCAAGACCAAGGGAGGGTGGTGCACACCCACAAATGTGTTCCCCTGGGTTACATGTGTCATTCCTATTCCATTCATTCCATCTTGCAGGTTTTCCCCCCTTCACTCTGTATGTTTGAGTGAGTCTCTCTTTTCAGAAATATGAGGGTCTAAATTTGAATCATGCAGAATAATGCACATTGTTCTCATGAATGGTGTTTGCCCTTGCATTGTTGAGATTTGTTATTCTGAATTGACATGGAAGTAGTAATGCAGGTAATATTACTGCAGTACAGGAGAGGAAGATCCTGGATGAGATGAATTGACACAGTGACTGTGGCATCGGAGGCAGATTATGTCAGAGACAGTTACATTGGCTCAAGATGATAGGGCAGGATTCATAGGGTCGCTGTGAGTCATAGTCAACTCAACAACACACAACAACAACAACAATAATGCTTTCAAGTGTATAAACGCCCTAAAGTCATACATATTTTAATCTAGATTTCACGTGAATGCTGTTCTCCAACAATAGCATTTCATATTAGCCAGCCAACTTACTTTATGTCCTTGGCTAAATTTATTTACTATAACTAATAATAATTTTATTATTTCTTTCCTGTCTATTATCTAATTATAATACAGGCATATCTATTAGTCATATGTTGAGAAGCATACTAATGGTATGAATTGAAACCAATATATGGAATTATATTTCAAGTTATTTAGCAAAGATTTCTTGGCGTGATAATTGTCAAAAATATAACCCAACAACTGTCCAGTTAGCTTTGACTCACAGCAGCTCTTCAAGAGGTGTCAAAGGCTTTCGACCTTTATAAGAGGAGACTGTCCATCTTTCTCCTACAGAGCAGTTAGTGGATGTAAACATCAAGCCTTTAAGTTAGGAGCTTGATACATTACACATTAAGTCACTTTAAGAAGCACATTATTGTTGTTGAAGCATACAGACCCTGATGTCAGTAGGTCTGAACCTTGCTATATCCCATACCATCCTCACAATCTCTGATAATGCTGGGGCCCATTGTTATAGTCACTGTGTCGGTTCATATTTTTTATAATTATTAATTTTAATAAAAGTTTACAGAGACTTAGGGTTTCCAGTCATTCATTGTTGCACTTTTTGGACCTTCTACTTTTCTCAGCATCACATCTTTTGCCAACGACTGGCCTCTCCTAAAAACCTGCCCAAAAGTATGTGAGATTACGTTTCACCATCCTTGTCTCTAATAAACACCTTGGTTGTACTTCTTCCAAGACAGACTTGTTCTTTGGCGGTCCGTGGGGTGGATATTCAGTGCTCTACTTCAACACCACAATTTAAAGGCTTTGATTATTCTTTTGTCTTCCTTATTCACTGATCAACTTTCAAGTGCATAGGAAGCAATTGAAAATACCATGGCTTGGATCAGGTGCAAACTAACATCCTTGAAACTGACATCCTTTGCTCTTTAGCACCTTGGAGATGTCATTAACTTACTGATGCTACCATGGATGTTGACGTGGGTCCAAGTAAAATTAAATCGTTGACAACGTCAGTCTATTCTTCATGATATTGCAAGATGGAGTTGTAAGGATCTTTATTTTCTCAGTGTTGAGATGTATATAGATATTGAATGCTATATTGAACACTTTTGCAGTAAATATTTCAAATCCTCTTTTCTGCAAAGTTGTGTCATCTGTATAGCATAGAACATGGAAATTTATCTAACAATATCATTAATATCATATGCAAGTAAAATTTTACTAAAGCTTGATATAAAACAGCTGAAACAGTACATCAACAGGGAAATTCCAAAAACTGGCTTCGCAAGAGACCATGGTATGAGAGATATTATTGCTGATGCCAATTGGATCTTGGCTGAAAGCAAAAACATACTAGAAAGATGTTTATTTGTGTTTTATTGTCTATACAATAGAGGCATGTGACTCTGTGTCAGAACAAATTTTAGATAACACTGAGAATAGGAATCTCAGAATGCTTATGTGAAATGTATACACAAACTAAGAAGCAGTTGTCCAAATATGGGAGCATGGTATGATTTAAAATCAGAAAAAGTGTATGTCAGAGTTGTATCCTTTTTCTATGTCTATCCAGTCTTTGTACCAAGCAAATAATTCAAGAATCTGTTCAATATGTAAAATAATGTGGCATTCTCTCTCAGGGAGGAATGATAGGGAATGAATGGCAAGGGACACACTGACAAAGGAGATTAATCAGAACTGGCTTTGACAAGCACTGTGGCAATTGGACAATTAAAACAGACATTGGGGAGGGGAAGAAGAACGAACTGGGGATGAGGGTGGAGAAAACAGTGCAACAATGAATGAATGAAAGCCCGAAATCTCTGTAAATGTTCATTCAAACGAATAAAATTTAATAAAAACAACAAAAAAAATAATGTGGCATAAAGATTGGAGGAAGAAGCATCAACAACCTGTGCTATGCAGATGACACAATCTAAGATGTATAGAAACATTAAAATATGTTCTAAGTAGAATTATACTGAAAGTCTGAATTCAAAGAAGGAATCTACTGGTTTGCAAAAGGCGGGGTGGGGGTGGGGGTGCGTGCTTGTGTATAAACTTTTACCTGGCTCCCAACTCATGATGCACAATGACAGGAAATGCTGTAATCCCAATGAGGGGTTGGGATCAAGCTGTTGTGATGGTTTTCATTGTCTGTCTTTTGGAAGTAAATCTCTCAACTTCTCTTCCTAATCTGTCTTTGTCTGGAAGCTGCCTGAAGCCAGATGAGCATCATAACAAACAATGTGCATACTTTCACTGCCAGACACTGGTGGCTGTGCATGAATGCACTGACAGGAATTCAACCCAGTTGTCCTCTCTGGAAGGCAGGAATGCTACCTCTGAACCACTAGTGCCTCCGGTACAAATTACTCACATCTTAATTCTTTCTTCAATGCTATTTTCTTTGTAGCTTCCTTCCTATACCAACTTCTCTGCCCTTAATTTCTCTGTGCATTTATCTCCTCTCTTCCCTTCAGCTCCCTGCTGTCTAATCCTGTCACTTCTCCGAGACTGCTTTCACCAAGCTGACCACCAAGCCTGCTGTAACCAAATGCAAAGACCCCTCCACTGATGACCATTCATTCCACTTCAGGATTGTCATGCCTTCATCATGTCACACCCCACAACTTTCTGGGTTTTTCCCTGACTTTTTTGGGTCATGTTTGTGGATATCTCAGTACTGTCCATTATATTCTTATATGTTTGCTGTTCCTCAGAGTTCTATCCTCACCTTCTTCTCACATGCTACAGTTTTCCTGCTAAATGACATCAACGCACAAAACTTCTCTTAACATCTGTGTGAATATGACCCCAAGAATATGTCTCAAACCCTGAGGGAGAGGGAAAGGGACATCATTGTTTTGGAAACACTGAGATACTACTGTTTGTTGTAATGGGAAATTGAGCCCTGGATACGAGTGATAGATGCGCAAAATGATGACTGTAATTGCTTTCATTAAATTTTGTTGTCACTATTGTTGTGCACCATCAGGTCGGAGTCAGCTCATTGCTGACCCTGCTGTGGGTTTTCAGAGGCAATAAATCACATAGTGGAGAATGCTCATGCGTCTCCCATGGAGCAGCTGATGAATTTGAGCCACTTGCCTTTGAGATTACAGCACAACTACACATGAAAAAATATTTCATTGGCAAATATTTTGTATGTGTAAATTTACAGCAGTGGGGGGGGAGTGGAGAAGAGTCCAAGTAAAAGTAAAGAGCAATGAATAAATGAAACTCTGCTTTGCTTCCCGAATTTAATATTCATATGCCTCACGACCCAAAATCATCTTTCCCCATCCAATTCCTTTCCTAAGCTTGTCAAGCCAGTCTACTGAATATTTGTCAAATTGGCCCATGTTTCTCCATTCCCATGCAACCATCCTTATTCAGTTCAGTGCTTCATAGACTTTCTTTCTGGCCTTGTATCTTTTGCCTGCCTCTAAGCCAACTTTTGGTGCTCTAGACAGAAACCCATTTTCCTATGCATACATTTGCTTGTTGCATTTCTGTGGCTCTTCCCATTATTTTCCAGGGGAGTCAGACACTTGGACCAGGCTTTCAGAACCATAGATGCTTCAACTCTGCTGACGGCTCCTCTTGCATCTGTCTCCACCCTCACCTCACAGCCTCTACTCCACTTCTGCAAGGTGTTACCCTGCTCTCTCCTTGACCTCTTAGCTTACCTCTTCTCCTGTCCCTGGAGCATGCTTTTCCTACCCCTGTCCACAAATGCCACTGATTCCTGCTAATCTTCAAAGCCTCATTAAGATACCATTCCCTCTAGGAATCCTTCCAGATTCCCATAGCGTGAGTTAGATGCTCTTCTTCTGTGTTCCCCAGGAATCCTTTATTCTTATTACAACACTTAGTATATTGGCTCAGAATGGTTGTATTCCCTAATGCGGCTCTTACACTCTTATCACCAGGGGTTAGTACAATAACTAGTACATAGAGAGGCTCAAGTGATACTGAGTAACCCATTATTGTTGAGTCAATTCTGATTCGTTGCTACCCTAAAGGACAGAGTAAAACTTCTCCATGGGGCTTGCATGGAAGCAGACTACCATATTTTATTCCTCTGAGAGGCTGGTGGGTTGAACTGCTAACCTTTAAGTAAGCAGCCTAGTGCTCTAATACTGAATAATAAATGAATAGAGAATAACAAATGAATAAGTTTGACCTTTTGTTTGATGTTTGTTCGTTTTCCTCTCTGTTGTCCTTTAAAATTCATAATAAAAAAAAAGCAGTACCTCAAAAAAAAGAAAAGAAAAGGCAGTGCCTCAAAACAGTTCTTCCTTGTTCAGTCATGGTTGATGCAGTGAAGGAAGGCTCCAAATTTTTAAAATGTGGGTTAATCAGAATAATAATTATGGAAAAAATATGGCTTAACTCCTTATGAGAAACATAATCTTCATAGAAAATGACTTTTAAAAACTCCAATTTTGGGGTTTTTTTTTTCTTAATTATACTAGATTATTTACAAAATTCTAATACATTGTTTTCTAAAACAGATTCTTCCAATTTCCCTCACTCTCTCCACCCATCAAATTGTACAACCCTGTGATTAATCCAACCCTCCCCCTGCACATTCTTATCCCTTTGATTCTACACTAACCCCCAACCCCTGGCTCTTTATACTCATTCTACAGTAATGGTTTTATGTAATATTTGTCCTTGTGGGACTGAGTTCACTCAGCATAATGCTCTCTAGTCCCTCCCAAATTAGGTAATAATTTACAAAATCATTACTTCTGCATGCTTGCTGTGTAGTATCCATTGTGTGAATGTACCATAATTTCTCAATCCATTCATCTGTGGTTGGACATCTGGGCTGTTTCTATGTTCTTGAGATTGTGAATTATGCTGCTATGAACATTGGTGTACAAGTCGTTTGTGCCTTAGTTCTCACTTTCCAAATAATGAAATAGCTGAAACCCCAAATTTCTTGATTGACAGAGTTGGAAGCAGTGATGTCCCACTCAAATATAGTAACCTACTCCGTCACTTTGAGTGTGCATTGTTCTTCACAGCCCTAACAGTATTCCAGTTTCCTGCATCATGCTACTAAAAAGGATCACTCTACCCCTGCCAGTCTCCCATTTCAGGGACTTGACCTATTGTTTTCCACTAATTTAATTTCCCCTTGTCAACTGTCATTCTTTGGTGGTGGTGTTATGTCCCGTCGAGTTGACTACAACTCATAGTGACCCTGTGAACAGTGGCTCCCAACTTGTCATATTCTGAGCCAACCTCCCTGTCTCCAACGCACCTGACTCCATTGCCACAGTCACTGTGTCAGTCTACCTCATCCAAGGTCTTCCTATTCTTCTGCTCTTCCAAGCATGATGACCTTCTCCAAGGACTGGTCCCTCCTGGTGACAGTCCTAAAGTATGTGAAGATAGGGCTTCAAAATCCTTGCATCCAAGGAACAAACTGGTTTTACCCTCTCCAGGACAGACCTATTTGTTCTCTTGGGAACACATGGTATGTTCAGTAGTCTTCTTCAGCACCACAACTCAAAGGCATCGATTCTTCTGTCATCCTTATTCATTGCTATCATTCTACCCAAATTGTAAAAATCCAGTTCTTCTTAATTTTATTTCATCTGCTATGACTAGACAAGTTCAAACTGATTTTAAAAAACCTGGGGGAAAGTTAAGAGCTCTCCGAGGACTTCACAGACTATTGTGTTACCTTGGAACACCAGGGCCTTGTCTATAGTTAATACAAATGCAAGAAAAAGGAACATTTATCTATTAATTCCCAAAGGTTAGAAATGAAAAGGAGTCAAACAGCTTGAGCTGGTGTTCACTTCAGGAATGCTCAGACCTTTTGTCTCTGCCACTTGTGTTCTGATTGTCTTTCATAAAGCCGAGCTTTTCATTCTGAAAGGTCATGAATGCAGTGTACAAGCTGACACAATCAAGATAATAAATTTGCAGGGATAATTTGGTTAATTACCACGTTGCGGGTTGTAAAATGAGGGACTGAAAGTCAAAGTGGTTCCACTGTTAATGTGCTCTGTGTTAAGCAGCACTTAGAAAATGAAAACACATCTATCCAAAGTGATTGGATCAAGACATACTTTTTAAAAATTATATTTATCATGAAAATAATGCATAATTTCACTGTTTTTGTTGTTAATTATTTCTTTTTCTGTTTTCCTCAAACTGAGGGTTAGGAAATGACTCTTACTTCAAATTTAAACTTACCATTTCTAAGTTATAATATTCTTCTAGGTGGTATAGCACTGCTCTGTCAATTTGCTGTACAGAGGTAACTCATGGTTGGTGTGATGCTGAACATTGTGACTGATGTGTCAAATGTGAGAATGGTTACCCATGGTGGACAGTTTGGTGGAGTTCCCCAATTAAAACAAGCTTGGAAGCATCCACTTCTGAAATAGCTTGTCTCTGGAAACCCTGTGAACTGGGAGAAACGAAGAAAGTTCATAGGGTTGCTATGAGTCGCCTATGACTCAATGGCATTTAACAACAACAATATGATCATTTGAAGACTGAAGGACTATAAGCCTTGTAAAATTAGAACGTCTGGATAATATATTTTAAATCAGACCTAATTAACTCTAGTTTATTATTTAGCTTATTGTAATACAATTATTAGAAGCCTAATTTTTGGTTTGCCACTCCTCACATGCCTCTACCAATTTGTTTTATACATTATAAATAAATTTTGTTATAGGTATGCAGTTCCCATGTTTTCATGCTTATAGAGTATGCTGAAATTTGATAATTTAAAAAGTGTAGGGTTGAAATCAGACATTTTCCAGAGTGTGGTAAACACTTCCATGTTTGTTTGCTTTCCTTGCTCTTCTCTGGGCGAGTATTTGACTCTGATTACCTCATAGTCCATTTTAAAATGGGCATACTGTTGGCGTCTCTCTTACTACACCACATCCTCCTGAGTGTATTTTTTATTTCTGGGTTGTTTCTTCTTAGTTTCCTTCGTGGGTGATATTTTGTTCTGATTGTGACAACTTCCCACACAGCCTATAATTTCAGAATGTGTCCATTGGTGGAGTTCTCTGTTGGGAGTGGGTTTAACTGTTAAGAAGAGGACTACTGACTGGTGGTGACTGCACACAATGGGACACCATACTGCCAGTTCTGTGCCATTCCTGCAGTCAGCTGAGCATCAGACCCTAGTGCTTCACAGAGGTTTCATTGGCTAAGTTTGGAGATCTCATACTTGGAAAGATAGAAGGTCAGCAAAAGAGAAGGCCCTCAAAGAAAGGGTTGACATGGTGACTGCAGCAATGGGTTCAGGTCTTACAGAGGTGATAAGGATGGCACAGGGTAGGGCAGGGTTCAGATCAGTTATGCATAGAAGAGTTATGATTCATACCCGACTTGCCAGTGCCGAATAACAGTAACAGCAACAGTGTTTTGGAAGTTTATCACCAGGGCTTACTTTCTAGTTTGTCTTGGTCTGGTAGCTCTGCTAAAACCAGTTCAGTATTAGGTGAGTGGATGCTTTTGAGCTGTGGTGCTGGAGAAGGGTACTGAATGTACCATGGACTGCCAGGAAAGCAAACAGATTAATCTTGGAGAGGATTAAACCAAGCTGCTCCTTGGAGGCAAGGATTCTGGGGCTTTGTCTGACATACTTTGGACATGTTGCCAGGAGGGACGGGTCCTTGGAGAGGGACATCATGCTTGGGAGGGTGGAGGGACAGCGCAGGAGGGGAAGACCCTCTATGAGATGGATTGATTCGGTGACTGGGGTAATCGGGATGGGTGTGTCAGATGCGGTGCGGTTGGCGCAGGATAGAGCAGGGTGTAGGGCTGTTGTGCATAGGGTCGCTATGAGTCGGAAACGACTCGATGGCACATAACAACAACAATTAGGTTCTGTGGAGTCAGGAACCACTCCTGGCATACAATAGAGCACTTAATTGTGCTTATACAAAATCTGTACCTAGATCAAGAAGTTCTTGTCCAAATGGAGCAAGGGAACATTGTGCCAGGGATGTATCCTTTCTCCATACCTCTTCAGTCTGTTCAGTATCATAGCAATACACAGATCTCCACTGACAAATGAGTAATGGCTTCAGCTAAGGTTTAGTGGTCGGACACAGGTCTCCCTCAGAAGAGGTAAGACTTCTACCACTGAACGACTACTGCCTTCTCAGGGTCTTTCAACCTCTCCAATTGACTACTTCTTCAATTTGAGAAGTTTCTTTAAAATTTGTTCCTACTTTTATTTCTGAACCCACTTGTGCCTCAGAAGACAAGAGATACACCCTGTCAGTACCACTGCCCAGAACTTCCACTCTTTGAGGCCGGTACCACTGCTGAGTACTGTTTTCCTAAACTTTTTCCTGTTGATAAACTAGAAACGTCAGACCTGTTTCTGCATCTTTGGAATTTCGTGTTTGAAAATATTGTCATAAGCTAACACTAGGTGATTATTTATTATGGCTTTCTCCATGTTAAAAAGTGTGCCTGTTTATGCAAATGACATGCCTTTCTCTCTTTTGGATTTTCCAGGAAATGACAAAGGTTAGAAACCTATGGTTAGTTCACTGATTATTAACAATACTTCATTCTCATTTTAGACCCTTACTTAACTTTTTGGTTGTTATTTTAAAAAGTATTTTGGTTCAGTGGATTTAAAAATACTAAGTTTGAGGGATTTTTTTTTTAGTTTGAAAGATGGTATTGTCTACCCTTATTAATAAGTATGCTCCTGTGAACATTGATTAGGTTTCTAAAAGAGTCTTAATGTCAATATGCTTGTTATTATTGCCTTACTTTGCATTGATTTAAAAATACTATTCCTAAACTAATTATAAGTATCTTTTTAAATCATTTAAAATATTTAAAGCTGTTTTTTTAGTTTTAAAAAATAAAAATACACCACTGATGAGCATGTATCAGTCACAGATTATGCCCTTAATATCCATCACCTCTTTCAATCCTCGTAGCAGCCCAATGGGTTTGTTTCTATGTGTAAAGTTCATATATTTTCTTACAAAGCACCCTGTGACTCTTTAGTTAATCTAGCATTCATATCTGTGTATTTGTTTTAGGAATAATTTTCACCTTCCATTCTCTGGCAAAAAAACAGCAATATTTTGGGTACGTTTTTTACGTGTTTTTAAAAATCAGTTTATAACTCAAAACTCAGAATCGCTGCCAACAAGTCAGTTCTGGATCATAGGAACTCTCCGTGGGATTTTTGAAGCTGTAAATCAAAATGGGAAAAGATTGCTCATCTTTCCATCATAGAGCTGCTGGTGGATTTTAATTGCTGGAGATGCACAGCTTACGTTTAGCAACATCACTCATTGTTACCTGTGCCGCTGGGAGAGTACATATGTGGTGGAGAGAAGGGGTAAATAGCGAGGCTTTAAAAACAGAAATGCAAAGTTAGCTGAAAATTTTATTTATAATGTCTTCTTTTAAGAGAGAGAGAGAGACAGAGACAGACAGACAGAGATCAATCCCAAAGTCTACCCTGGATGCTTTTCTTATAATCAATCTGTAGATTAAAACCCCAGTGTTTCGAAGACTGGATTTGGAATCTTTTTCTATTACTTATTGCTATCAAGTCAGAACTGACTTGTAGCTGACCCTCCTGTAGTTTTCCAGAGGCTGTAAATTGCAGGAGAGGAAATTGTCCACCTTTGTCCAGTGGAATGCCACGTGGATCCAAACCGAATGTCTCTGGGATGGCAGCACAATTCTGTACCCTCTAGAGCTCCCTGACCTTGGCATAGGAAAACTATTGGGAAATTCTATTGTATAGAAAATGAGATAAGAAAACCTAGTCACAGTGTAATGGATAAGGTGATATAGCAAATAAAAATGAAATGCAACAAGTACTCTCCACACTGTGAGGTATTTAAAAAAAATATAAGCCCACCACTGTCTGTAAAAATTAGCATTTGTCATTTTGGTTTTCTTATTTTCTTCATTCTGTGTCTGGATTGTGGTGGGTTTTTTTTGGTGTTTTTTTTACAGTTTTGTTGTGTTGTTTTTCCATTGATGACTGTTACTATTCCCTTTATATACATACCAACCCTGAACTCGGGGGGCATTAAGAAATAAAAATGAAGGGTTTTTTTGCATGTTACTGGTCTTCGTTTTCTGAACTGACAACCCACTGTGATGTGAATAAAGTCCCGAAGCTGATTCTTAGCATGTGAAAAACTGTACAGATGGGGGTCTTGGTAGCTGGAGTTATCTAGAAAGATCATCAGTAGCCCTTGGGTAGTTTAGATGATTAATCACTTCAGCACAAAAAGAACACAAAAGGAGATTTGTTACAAATAAGCAGGGCATAGCATACTAGCTCCAGGGGTGATGTGATCATCTGTTTAATTATGTATTTTTCTTTAAGGTTAGGAATCTGAATAGCTTCTGTAGACTATAGCACACTTTATGAATTTAAGCAACAGAAAAAAATAATAACACACCATTGATGAGCATGTACCAGTCACAGATTATGCCCTTAATACCCATTACCTCTTTCAATCTTCATAGCAGCCCGATGGACTCTGATTCCATCCTGCAGAGGAATGACCTGAGATGCAGAAAGATAAACACACAACAGCATGAAGAAATTTGTTAGGATTTAAACTCAGGTCTCCGACACATTTGACTTCAAATTCTTAGATTTTTTTACAGAGGACTTTTAAAACATTGGGATATTTTTCATAACAAAAGGTGTTTTGACTGAGCCAACTCTTTTGTGAAGATGCCTGAAGAATCATATATCTATACCACCTTTTTGTTACAGCCTTGGGGGCTGCATTGTGGCTGCATTTGTCTTGTCAGAAGCCAAAAACCACAAAGGGTTTGCTAGGAATTAGTTGGAGGATTGCTACATGCTGCTGCTTTGGAAGCCTAAAAATACCTCTGATAGTTACTTACAAGTTGATTGGGAGTAGTATTCATGAGTATTGAATAGTACATTCTTTAAATGTTGGAAGATTGTTGTTTATTTTTAATCAACCTGGCTTAAGCTGCCTTCTATTAAGCTTTGTGTTAACTAGCACCTCCTAGTGGAAGCTTTTTGCTGATATATATTTTAAAAAAAAAATAAACCATCAGCTAAGTTCATCACGTTAATTCCTACTTTTAGCAACCCTCCACCAGTTTCCAAAGCTGTAAATCTTCAAAGGAGGTCACGCACACTGTCCATCTTTTTTACATTCAGTGACTGGTGAATTCTAGCCATGACATGTCTGTTAGCAGCCCGATATGTCAGGCCTTTCCCCTGATGGCCTCCAATAAAGGCTGCCACAGGGGGCAGTGATAGTTCAGTGTTAGTATTGTCCATTACAAGCCAGAGACCTGGGTTCAGTTCCCAGCCACTGTATTTCCTTGGTCATTCATACATTGTTATGATGCTAAGCGGGTTTTAGTGTAGCGTCCCGATTAAGATGGAGTAGGAAGAGAGGCTTAGTAATCCTCTTCTGAAAGTCAGCCATAAAAAACACTATATTGACTGCAACGGTCTGACCCTAAACCAATCACAGGACTGGTCCCGACCAGAGATCCAGCCCATTGTGCATTAGGTCACTGTGAGTCAGCATTACACTTGATGGAAGCTAGCAAAAGTCAGCGGCAATCAAAGTTATCCTTCTCTTGAAGGTTGGATAAAAGTAGAGAGTCAAGGTGTACCATGAGTTGCTGGTGGCAGAAGTTCTGACATCCAGATTTGAATGGCCAGACCTGATTATTCCTTGGAGAGCTTGACTCCTCTATTTGATAACATCTTTGTCTTTGATGTTGGACTGGTATCTGTTTCAGTAGAGTGCACATAATGCAAAGGAAGGCGCTATTGTTCTCACTCATTATTTTATGTGCTTGTAACATCTATTGCTGGATAAATTTGTGAATACAAACATCTTCGTGAATCAACATGTCTAACAAAATGTTTTCACTCATCAAGTGCAATTCTGGAAGTAAATCAATTTCGTAAATCTGTGATTGAAATAAACATTTTCTCTTGGAACTGATAACTGTTAGCTGTTATTATTCTTGTTGTTAGGATAATAGAGTATTTTCAGATTCATTAGAGATGAAGCTCACTTACAGAAATCTTAATCCATAAAATGCAGTGGTAGGATAGTTGTGACATTGTGTTTATTGCTGAGTAGTAGGTGGTACTGTCCATAGAGAGTTGCCCTACAAATTCAAAGGCTGCACATCTCTGCCAGTTTGAATCCTCCAGCAGCTCTGCGGGAGGAAGATGGACAGTCCCCTCTTGTTGCAATTTGCCACCTTGGAAATCCATTGGAGGGTTGCTCCAGTTTTAGAATTACTGAGAAATAATTGCATTGCTATAGGATTAGCAGCATCATGGTAGTCTTTGAAGAGATTGTGATTGTAAACAGCTTTAGTTTGCTTGGCTTCACCATCAACACTCTTGGTACCAGCAGTTAGGAAATCAAAAGACTAATTGCATTGGGAAAGACTGCTGTCAGGGACCTCTCCAGAGTACTGAAGAACAACGATGTCAGTCTGGAGCCTAAGGTGTCCTTGATCTTCACAGTTATGTGTTATGCATCAGAAACCTTGGCAATGACTAGGGATGACTGAATGAAAATAGATGCCTTTGAGCTGTGGTATTGGAGAAGAGTATTGAATATACCATGGACTGCTAAGAGAACAAACAGGTTCATCCTGAAGAGGGTGAAACCAGGCTGCTCATAGGAGGCAAGGATTCTGACGTTCCGTCTGACATACTTGGGCATGTTGCAAGGAGGTACGAGTCTTTGGGGAGGGGCATATGCTTGGGAGGATGGAGGGACAGACAGTGCAATAGAGGAAGACCCTCGATGAGATGGAATGACTCAGTGAGGAGGATAATGTGGGTAGGTGTGTCAAGAGACCATAAGGTTGGCTTAGGATAGAGCAGGGTTAGCTATGAGTCACAGGTGACTTGATGGCACATGACAGCAACAACAAAAACATAGGAGTCTTGGCTATAGAGTTATATAACCTAAAACTAATAAAAAATATGTATATATTAATATTAAAAATCGTTATATTAATGTACAGTTTAATAATAGGTTGACATTAATAGAAAAACAAAATTACTGGAAATCAATTTGAACTTGATTGACAAATAACAAAAAGACAAACCTTCCTTAGGATAAAAATTAAAGCCATTTTATTATGTGGGATATTATATATGGCTTTACAAAAATAAAGTTTCTCATACAACTTCCAGTGCCTGGACTGTGTAAAGTTGCTACACAAATGTAAATACAGACTGTACACCCTGGCGGAGCATTTGTTTGATAGGTGGTTGATGGCTTGTTATCTCTTTAAGTACAGTTAAAGTGCCTATTTAAGCTTCTGTGCATTTTTAGTTGGTTGTAAAACTATGTTCATTTATGCCAGAGCCTGCCTCTAAGTTGCTTTTTAAAGTATATTATACTAAGTACATCTATCTATTTATGAGTCGGATAACCCAAACGAAGTCATTTTAATATTGTATGTTCTCATCTGCTGTGTTTCTAAAGATTCCTTTTGAGAGCTCACAAAGGATTAAAAACAATGAATAATTTCTAACTGATAGTCATTGAAATAAACTAGGTATATTTCTCAGAATTACTGCCTCACTTTACTGGCAAGTGACATAGATTTTTCTCCTCCTTAAACATAAGTTCTTTATACATAAAGATATATCCAAATTAGAAAAGCAATGAGAATTTCAGAAACCTACCTGAGCTTGAAATAGTAATGAATTAAACTAGTCAAACTCATCAAAGAAGTAGGTTCAGAAAAACCACAGCTTTCACAACAAACGATTCATTATATTCAAGTCAGAACTGACTCAGAGCTGACCCTCTGGCTGGTTTTCAGAGACTGTAAATCTCATGAGAGAAGATTGCCCATCTTTCTCTCCCATGGCATCTGGTGGATTTGAACCATGTGCCTTTGTGTTGGCAGCAAAAGTCCTTAATCACTAGGCCACCAGAGTGCCCTGCAGCCTTCGCAGCAATCCTTAAAAGAAGACACAAGCAGAGACATGGAGAGGCATTCCTGTACTACACTTGCTATATTCTTTCTTTTTTTTTCCTTGTGTCTTTTCCTTGTGTTCACATTTAATTTCAGCTAGTGTGAGATTGTCAACATTATGTTTTTGTAGCACTCAGCTAATAGTCTCAGTTAAGTCTGAGATGGTTTATTAAATAGCTAACTTTGTGAAAAAAACTCAGCATTTAAAGACAATTCCTATTCAAATATGGGGCACATTACTTGTTAAATTGCACTCAGTGCCTTGAGTTATTACTATTTTTTAAAAAACCAGTGGTTTCAAGAATCTGAAAATGAGTAAGAATGAAAATTTCACATATAGGAAACAGGTTTGTAACAGAACTCAAAGACATCTGAAATAGCAAACTTTGTTCTCACAGTTAATAACAAATCATTCTTGAAGGAATTAGGAGTTAGAAAATCAGGAGATATATTGTATTGGGCAAGTCAGATTTTAGGGACCCTCTCTAAGAGTAAGATGTGAGTTTGAAGACTAACGTGCACCTGATTCAGGCCATGTTCTTCTCAATCCCATGCTACACATCAGAGAGCTAGGCAGTGATTAAGAAAGGCAGAAGAATTGATGCTTTTGAGTTGCAGTGCTGGAGAAGATCACTGAATATCCCAGGGACTGCCAAAAGAACAGAAATGTCTTGGAAAAAGTGCCGCCGGAGGGCTTCTTAGAGGCAAAGATGGCAAAGTTCATTTCTCACACTTTGGACAGGTAGCTAGGTGAGTCCATGGGCTATTTCCTTGGAAAAAAAATCATACTTGGAAAGATGGACATAAGCAAAGGAGAGAAAGACACATACACCCCCCTCCCCCAATGAAATAGATTGACACGGTGACTTCAGCAAAAGGCCCAAGTGCATAAGGTGGCACAAGATAGGCCAGGGTTCAGGCCAGCTGTTCATGGGGTCACCATACCAAAACAAAAAAATGGTTTCGATGATAAATGGGAAATGAAGGCTTGAGCACTAATATTCAGCACAGGAGATTATAACTTTTCTAACATTCTCTTCTCTGCTTAGCCCAGCCTCACTCTGTAGCTCAAATAAGATTAAGGACTGCATGAAATAGGTAAGAGGAATGTCAGAACATTTCAGTTCAGAGATGGAGAAGGTATACTGCTGAGGACACCACTTTTTAACAGAAGGGGGGGAAAATGGGCAAATGGGAAGTTATTATTATTTTCACAAAAGTCACAGGATGTATGTATGGTTCACCTGAAATCTGAGAAGAGACAGGTACTAACAGAGAGAAACAGAACCTAAGCATTGTCTTCCCTGGGACAGATGCCACGAGAGCCATGTCAATTTGTAAGGTTTAGTTAGAGATGTTTTAACAGGAGTTCAAGGGTAGGCTCCTTTGAGCATGTGAAATCCCTGGGAGTTGTGGACAGAGAATAGAAGGCTTAGCACTGTCCTGCTCTCCTGTAACTCTGTCAGGCATTTATAGAGAACAGGACAGTCCTGAGAAAACTGCTTTGGTGGTGCTGGCTAACTGAGGAGAATAGTAGTCATTGGGGAAAGTTAAGAGATCCATCTCCTTTAAATCTCTTAAGGAATATAAGACTTATTCTGTCAGAAGAAGACACCAAAACTGTATCTGAGAGACATAATTGAGATTCCCAGAAAGGAGGGAAAGCGGAGAGAAAATAGAGCAGAAGAAATAATTGACTTTGCACTCCCTTCTCTCTTCTGATCCCACAACCTGCGTTTCCCTGGGGGCCTGGAACTCTAGACCCTAGGTGCCAGCCAGCCCTCCAGGAAGGCTCGTGTGGCGTCAGAGAAGTCCCTGTTGCCCTTGTCCACCTACAAGTAGATGGCTTCCCTATCCCTCCCCCTGAGAATTTTACTTAAAGGGGGTGAAAAAATGCTAGTACTGGGAAGACAGGGTCCTGGGACCCCCAGGGCCCAGTGGACGAGGGAGCCTCCCAGGAGTGGGAAGGCTGCCGAGCTTGAAGAAGTGGAAGAGAAATCTGCACAACTTAACTGTGACATCCCCATCCAGTCTTTCTATTTATCTTCCTTAGCCCCACCTCCATCTCTGAGACATCTTTTCTACCCCCCCCCCCAAAAAATAATTGCCAAGAATTTTTCAAAATTAGTAGCAGACACCCAACCATATATCCAGGAAACCTAAAGTCAGAGAATATCCACCAAGATAAATAACAGCAAGCACATACATATCACACACACACACACACACACACAGAGTTGAGAATCAAAGACAGGAGGAAGTCATGAAGTCATCCAGAGAAAGAGAACAAGAAGTCACATTTCCTACAGAGGAACAAGGAAGAGAATTCTAGCTGAATTCTCATCAGAAATTGAGCAAACAACCAGACAGTGGAGTGACATCTTTAAAATCTAAAAGAACAGCAGAAGACAGCATGGTACTGGTACAATGACAGACACATAGATCAATGGAAT
>NW_006399812.1:1276875-1331877 GCF_000299155.1 Elephantulus edwardii | reverse complement strand
CAAGGAGGAGTGATAGGGAATGGCAAAGGACACACTGACAAAGGAGATTAATCAGAACTGACTTTGACAAGCACTGTGGCAATTGGACAATTAAAACAGAAATTCGGATGGCGGGGGAAGAAGAACAAACTGGGGAGGAGGGTAGAGAGAATAGTGCAGCAATGAAGGAATGAAAACCCAAAGTCCCTGTAAATGTTCATTAAAATTAATAAAATTTAATAACAATTAAAAAAAATAAAATCTAAAAGAACGGAGAAGCGACGAAAAACAAACCACCCAGAATTTTATACTCTACAAAAAAAATATTCTTCAAAGCGTAGGGAAAATGAACATCTTGACTGAAATCTAAAGGAACTCATTGCTAGTAGTCCTAATTTAACAAGAAATGTTGAAAGGAAGTTTAGTGAACAGGAGGAATATACTATTGTCAGAAACTCAAATCTATACAAAGAAAGTAAGAGCATCATAAAAGGGATAAATAAAAGTAAAACAGCAACAGCGTAAAGTGTCAAAGCCAGAAGCAGTAATATGCTGAATTCTTTTATGTATTCATTGAAAGGCAAGTGTCATAAGTAAGGAGTAAAACGTTGTAGAATTCAGCCATAATGCAGCTCTGTCTACTCATTGACTCTCAAAACCTTTTTGGTTTACTACTTTGTCTCTCAGATGAAATCTCGAGTCGTTCCTATAGCTGCTCTGGCTTTCTTAGTGAAAAAATTCTCCAAGCACTCTTTTGTTGTTTCATGCCACTGTGTCGACTGTAACTCATAGCACCTCTGTGAACAGCAGATCCAAGCCCTACCTTATCCTGTCCCATCTGCACAGTCTCCACCATGCGCCAGCCCATTGTCAAAGTCCCCGTGTCAGTCCATCTTCTGTTGAGGATCTTTCTTTCTTTCACTGACCCTCTCCTTTTCCCAGCATGATGCCTTTTTGCAAGGACTGGTATCTCCTGACAGTATGCCCAAAATAGGTGACAAAAAAGAAGTTTCACATCCTTGCCACTAAGGAACACCTAATAAATTCCTCCAGGACAGATTGGTTTGTTTTCTGAGTAGTACCTGGCATATTTGATACTCTTTGTCAGTACAATTCAAACTTAACAGTTCTTCATAGTCTTCCTGATTCATGGTGCCACTCTTACATGCATGTTGTTGTTATGTGCTGTCGAGTCACCTGCGACTCATAGCAACCCTGTGTACAACAGCTCTGAACCCCACCCTATCCTGAACCAATCTCATCACCTCTGACAGACTGAATCCCATTTCTCCAGTCACTGAATTAATCCATCTCATTCGGGCTCTTCCTCTCCTGCACTGTTCCTCCACCCTTCCAAGGATAATGTCCTTCTCCAGGGTTGATCCCTCCTGGCCACGTGCCCAAAGTATGTCAAACAGAGCTTCAAAATCCTTGCCTCCAGGGAGCAGTTAGGAAACTATGACTTGGGTCAGACACACTCCTAGTGACACACACACACACACACATAAACGCACAACACACATACATTTTCATTTTGGTAATTAAAATGATCAGTCAAGATTCTGAACTTAAACTTTTCCTTCTTTTCCCTCAGACCGGAATCCTGAGTGTGAGAGAGGACAGACTGATCTTTTCCTAGCTCTCTGCCTTGCACTTATTTTTTCCAGGTGGTATTCCTGGCTCTTCTGAAACTGGAGCTAGGGTGATGAAAGAATGGTGAGGAGCTGGAGGAGTCCTTTGTCTAATCCTGTTGTGAGCTGGCTTTGGTGATGTTTGACACTGGAGAGTGTTAACACTGACTCTTGTTCTCTTGGGATTCTTTTTCTTTTTGGTTTTGTCTTTTTTTTTTCTTGGAATATTTTGATGATTCCACAGATGCCTCCCTTTTGTGAACACCAACTGCAGCACCTTTGATGAGAGCGTGCCTCTCTTTTCCGTCTTCTACCTCTAACCCTCTCTTCTTAGCTTGTTCTTGCCCCCAACTGAGCTTCTGCATCTAGTGGTGGAATCTGTCTGTTGGTGGGCATACAGGTCACTTTCAAACACAGCCATCTATGATGCTGCCTCAGGTCACTCAGCCCATCCATCGTCAGAGGACATTTACAGGCTCCAAGCTCCTAGAGCATATATAAGATATAGGGTATGTGTGCGGGGAGGGTGTTTTTAAAAATCCTTTCACTTGGGCTCAAGGTGAAGAAGCAATATCTTTGGTTTCTTCAAACTCATCAAATGATGGCAGCGGGTAGGGATGGTGCCAGTGCGGTATTACAACTTCCTCTGAGGAAACTCTCTTTCTGAGCCTCATGAGATCCACCCCTGTTCAGCCTCAGGTGACTATTAGGCTCAGGGTCTTGACATTCTTTCTTCAGCATTTTTTCTACCCAGTTCCCCATTGCATTGTCTCCAACTCGTGGCAACCCCATGTGTGTCAGAGCAGAGCTGTGCTCCTCTGGGTTTTCAGTGCCAGCTTTGTGGGAAGCAGATCACCAGGCCTTTCCTCTGAGACAGCTCTGGGTGGACTCAAACCTCCAGCTCTTTGATTAGCAGCAGTGTCCTCTATTAGCACCATCTGGGGACTTCCCTTAGCGTCTTCTCTCTAGACTCTGATTTGCTTACCTTGTTTCAGTGCCACTGGATCACTTGATGTTTTAGTTTTCCTTCTCTCAGAGACAAAGTCATTCTGTTTTACCATCCTATTGTTATTATGTGCTTCTGAGTGTGAACTGATCCATATCTGATCTCCCTAGTAGGTTTTCAGAGGCAGAAAATTGAACAGAAGAAGTTTAACTGTCCTCCTGCCGAGGATTTGAACTGCCTGCCTTTGGATTGGTAGTGCAAACTCTTACCTCCTAACCCATCAGAGTTCTCTCTATCCTGTCAGGAGGAAAAAGCCTTTGGAAATAGACATCATGCTGGGAAAGACAGTTAATAAAAGAGAGGAATACTCTGAACAGGATGAGTTGTCACAGTGACTGCAAAAATGGACTCAGGCGTGTTGGAGATAGTGAGGACGGCACAGGTAGGGCACGGTTCACATCTGTTGTTCATAGAGTTAAAATCTAATCGATGGCATCTAATAACAACAATATATTTATTATTTAGCAGTAGGCAAGAAATCTAAAGAAATGTTGCATTGGGAAAACCTGCTGTCAAGGACTTCAATAGCTCCCTGTAAAAGCATCAAGCATGCATGTTTACTTAGAAAGTACACTTAATAAGAGGTTTATCATCTTATTCTATGTGGTTATGATCTATGCAATAGCAACTACATAGGTTACAAATGAAACATGATAGTTGAGGACGTCGTTCCCAGAATGTCCCCTATACAAGCAGATCTTGAATAGAGGCAAGGCTTCACGCCAGGTTGAAACAGATCTATTTCTTTTAATTATGCCACATTTTCAGCCTTCTCACTCCTTTTGTAGTTTCTCATTAGCTTTTTAATTTTCACAATGAATCTGATCTCAGCTAAGGTTCACGACCTCATGGAAATAATGAGGCAACAGCTACATGCGGGGGTCTCCAGGCCTCATTAAATATGCTCGGTCAGAACCTGAGCTTTAGCACTTCAGTCTGCTGAGCCCAAACAGAAAGGAACCCTTATTAAGACCCTGTTCACTTTTCATTTAGTAGTTTAGCATTCTGTGTTTCCTAGTAGTACTGTAAGATGGTTTTTAAAAAGCCTGTTCTAGCTTTGAAGAATACTAGTGCACATTCTGCTACATAAATGGGGTTTGTATTTGAAATAAGAGCGTCACCGTGTCATTGAGCTGTAGCTGAACCATCTTTGGGGTGGTTCTTATGTAAGTGACTCCACACCACCCGCCCTCTTGACACTGCTCCAGCTGTGCCAACTGTGACTGTTACACCTACCTATTAGTTCAGGACCCTTGAAAAGCTCACCGCTTAAGATATGTTTTCACATAAGCAGAAATGACCACGTGAAGGGACATAAAGAACTTTCAATACCCTGTTAGTATTTCCTTATTACCTTTTTCAAGGGAATGGGAGAAGTTGTCAAGGCCTTCATTCTGACACTTAATGAATAAAATGCCCATGTTGCAAGAAATGGGATAATGAATTGCAAAAAGACATAATCAGCAATGACTAAATAATTAAAGGAATTGAAATGCAGAGTCATCTGGGAATGCATTAATAATAACACGGTTTGTTCCATATGCTAAGGAATTCTGTTTTTAGAAAATCAGTCATCACACATGCTCTATGGCAAAAAAAAAATATTTAAAAAAATTAATGTTGACTAATGGGAACTGTAATTAGATGTTCTGCTTTTAAACCGCTGAATAAAAGATGAAATCATATAGAAAGTATATTTAGATACAAGTCAAAAAGTAAACTGATTATTATTCATAGTGCTGTTAATAGGAACTGTAATTTATGCATCCAGTGGGAATGGTGTTAGGCAATTAGGAAAGGGAGTCACACTTGACTTCCTTTATACATTTGCGGATTTTCCTATGTTATCGTTGTGACTTCGTTCTTCCTTATCCATCACTTACTTAACCATCAGGGCACATTTTGGTGTAGGATTTAGTGAGAATGTGGGGACACTGGGGTTGAAAGATGCCTCACCTCCAGAGGATAACACCCAGTGTGTCCCATGAGCCTTCACTGGCCACCAACAGCATGTGGCTTTGGCTCTCCAGCTTCTCAGGAGTTCACCTTCAGAGATTTCTTTAGAGTTCACTGGGAAGGAAGCACAAGCCACTAACTGAACGTTTCAGCCCATACAGAGGTGTCTCAGGAGAAAGGGCTGGGTATCTGCTTCTGAAAAGCTCCGCCAACACAAACCCTGTAGAGCACAGTTCTACACAGACGCAAGTGGCGTTGTCTTGACTTAGCATCAATACAACAGCAGCTGGTCCCTGGGAGGAGGAGGCCAGTAAGGTCCAGTCAGACAAGCAGAGTCCTTGGGGAGTTGGAATGCTTACTCAAAGGTGGTGCCTCTCTGGTGGTTCAAATTCACTACCAGCACCATGGGAGAACATGTTATTTACAACCTCCAAAAACCCACTGGAAGAACAGATCAGCTCCAAGTTGGTTCTGACTCGGTGTCAGTGAATTGAGGGGATCAATAACACCCATGTCACTGGTGGGGCAGCTCTAGGAGGCGAACCCAACCATTAGAAAATCTCTTTGGGTTGAGCACAGAACTCTTCATGTTTTTAAGCTAAAAACATCAGGACAAATCTGTGAGATCATGGTTAGAACAATTGAATAGCTGATTTCGATCCCTGTTACAAAGATGCAGCTTGGTTCTTGGAGAATAATGTTCCGTGACAAACTCAAGTGAAGTATTCTAAAACTGCTCAACCTTTCTGGTTATCTGCATTTCTGTACATACTTGCCAGCGTGCACATAAGGCGGAAGTCATCTTACAACTGCAGTCTTTCATTAATAACAAAGAAAATTGAGACATGAAGCCAGCTGTGTCTTTTCATTCTGGGTGTGAAGTGCACACAGTGTCATGTTGTTCCTCCACCGCACGGCGACTCCGCCTGCGTCATCGCTCCATCCTGTCACACCAGGATTCTGTCGCTGCGCACAGCTGGACCAGCTCTGAGTACCAAGCTGCCAGGGAGAATCTGGGGCCTCTGCCCAGATCTGTGAGAGGCCGGCTGTGCGTTCTTTATTAGGATTCTCAACAACCTCACATCTGTTTTTCCTGTCATGGGCTAGAAACATGATCCCTTACTGCTGCTTTTGGACATAGATATACGTTGACATGGCACTCAATGTAAGGTTTACCAGTATGAACAGTAGAAAGAGCACCAGACAAGAATTTTACATGTCTGAGTTGGAATCTGCTGTCTTTGTGGCCTGGCGGGGGGGGGAGAATCTTAGAGCCTCCGTTTACTCATTTAGAAACCAGTGATGATACTACATTCCTTGTCTATCTTGCAAAGTATTTATGATTGTCAAATAAGTGGGATATATGCCAGAATGCTTTGCAAACTATAAAGCATCTTATAAATGTCAAGACTGTTTTGGGTTGTAGTTAATATTTTATATCTATGGTTGTCATGCTTAGTGCATAAAATCCTTAATGCAGTCGTCTTACTCAGGTACCTGGAGTATAGCCACAGAAGTCAGAACCCATCTTTGTTCTTGCCAGATAAATCATTGCTCATGGATGCCCAGGGAGCTCTGCTGGCCTAGTAGTAAGAAAATGCCCTGCAGTTTCAAAAGCAAACTGTTCAGAGCCACCAGCTGCTTTTTGGAAGAAGTATGGGCAGTCTCCTCCCATGCAATTTACTGCCTCTTCAAACCGGCAGGAGGCTCAGCTGTGGTTGGTTCTGATTTGACAGCACAGACCACCACCACAAATACCCATTGCAATAGACTAAATAATTACTCCAAAAGTAATCCACGTTCTAAATACCAGAATATGTTGGGCAAAATGGCAAAAAAGAATGAAGATTACAGACGGAATTGGGGCTACTTCAAGATGGAGAGATTATCTGGGATAATCACAAGAGTCACAAGTCTTTGGAGTGGGAAGAAGGCAAGAGGAAAATGTAGAAATGATGAGAGAGAAGGAGGTACCTATTTTACTAACTTTGAAGATGGAGAAAGGGCCAGGAGCCAAGGCATGTGGGCTGCCACTCCCACTGGGAAAGGAAAATAATGGACTCTCCCCTGGAGCTTCCAGAATGGAACACAGCCCTGCCCACACACTTGATTTCCATCCATTTCAGACTTCTAAACTACAGGAGTAGAAGACAATGCATTTATGTTGTTTTAAGTCATTGAATATGTCATCATTTGTCCCAGCAGCCACGGGAAACCAATACAAGTTTTTACTAAAATGGGCAATATTTTTCAGACACGTGGAAACCAAGACTGCATGTAACCACAGTTACCTAGAGATTTTAAAAGCCCAAATGCATCTCCATGTGTCGGCCCATCTAATCCTCTGCTTTCTTTTAGCTTTATTTCCTGGCTTAAATAAGCAGTGAGTTTGTTGTTTTCTGTACGATGGGTACTCGATGAATTCTTCTTGACTTCCTGACAGCCTAAGGGTTGTAATTGTTTCCTAGATGAGGAAACAGGTGTGGTGAGGTTCTAGGGGCCAGGGAAAGGAGAGGGAACTTGGCTTCCATAGCAACCAGGAAACTGCTCAGCTGCAATCAAGTTGTCTTCATCTATAATCCCTCACCTTATTGATAAACAGCACATGCCACTTCTGACTAGCATCAACTAATAATGTAGCTGTCTTTTTGCACATCTAGGACTATTTCACAGGTACCACCATTGATCCAACCCCCAGAGGATCCTAAGTGAAAATCACTAGGCAATTAGCCTGCTAAGGAAACTGGATGTTCCTAAGTGCAGAAAGTTGATCCTGTTGTCATTGGGTGCCATTGAGTTGATTTTTCCCCCCTTCTTCTAGTGACCCATGCAATAGAGTAAAACTGTCCTCTTGGGATTTCTAGGCTGTAATTTTTACAGGATCTGACTAGCAGGTCTTTCTCCACCGGAGTCACTGAACTTTGATTAGCTGCCAAGGGCTTAGCCATTCGAGGGCTTCTGAAGGTTCGTCCGAATACAGTTGATGCTTCAAACACAGAGGTGCATTCAGAAGTCCATGCCAGTCTTCTCCGTTTGAGCTGTGGGTCTTTTGAGTATCATTTACTGGAGTGATGGTCACTGAAGGGGTGATGGACCGAAGAGGTCATGACAGTCACATGGCCATGGCATTCTAAGCATGTACAAAATTCAAGCTCATCACAGTAGCAGCAGGAGGAAAGTCCACATATGGTGGGTCCATGCAGTGTTGTGTACTGTTCAGGGGTCAACCGTGCATACCTGAAAAGCACCTACTGTACTCCAGTGGTGAAGACAGCACCAGAAATATGATAGTGTCACTCCCCCAAGAGTATCATAAGTCTGAATGTCCTTTGCCTCATTAATTATCCATCAACACCTATTTAAAGCCTCCTAAATAAAAATCTTGATCCAGCTGAAAGTAGGTGTGTATGTGTGTTTTTAAATATGTTATATGGCCTTGTACTTCAATATACTACAGATATATACCTGCAGTGTACTGCTACATGGCCTATTATACCTTAAGTATACTATTGTATTTACCTTAAATATACTACCACATGGCCTTGTGCCAAAGGAGCAATGATTCCACTCAGTAGTAATTAGGAACTTCATCAAAATAGCAAGGAAGCATGCCAGGTAACAAATATGCTCTTCAACAGGGTACAACGTGGTAAGGGGACACCTTCTGTGATTTTGTTTGCTTGCTGGCTTCTTTGGGAAAAGTTAGCTACCTTCCTCCTTGTCCTCCTCAGGCATTAATGACAGCAAGCCCAGAATAACCGCCACATCTAGAAATCAGGCACAGCCATTTGGGGCAGAGGTGTGTAATGGCTCTGAAGACAGACTTAACCTTACATTTACAACTCACTTCTTACTGAGCCCATTTTCTGCTTCTGTTAACTGGTCTTAAGCCTTCTCAGGAGTTCTACTGACAGAATGTGCTGTGTGTTTCAAAGAGAAACATCAGTGAGTTGAACCCTGCACCCCACCACCTGAAGGTTCTCTGTAGAAGACAGAAAGGTGATCTTCTCACTTAAATATTTACAGCCTCACAAACCTGGTGGTGGGTCACCATGCATCAGAATTGACTCAGTGATGGTGAGTCTGGTTTAATTTTTTTTAAAAAAAGATAACACACAAAAAAACACCCAACAAAACTTTTTCATGACTGAATTCTGTTCTGCTTTGTTGAAACCATGTGTTTTCAGTAATGGAAGGTAATTTGAATGAAATGTTGTTGTATGCTGTTGAGTCAGAACTAACCCATAGCTGACCCGCTAGTGGGTTTTCAGATGTAGTTAATCACACCGAAGGAGATTGACTATCCTTTTGCTGCAGAGCATCTGGTGGATTTGAACCATGTGCCTTTGGGATTGAAGCACAGCTTCTTACCACTCGGCCACCAGAACTCCCCTATAAGTAAAACTAGAGAACTTTTTTTAGCTAATACTGGGTTAAATTCAATTGTTGTTGATGTTTTGTGCCATAGAGTCACTTGCAACTCGTAGCGACCCAATGTACAACGGCCCTGAAACCTGCTCTATCCTGTGCCAACTCCTTTGTCTCTGACACACCTATCACCATTACCCCAGTCACTGAATCAATCTGTCCCATTGATGGTCTTCCTCTCTTTCACTGTCCCTTCACCCTTCCAAGCATGATATCCCTCTGCAAGGACTGGTCCCTCTTTGCAACATGCCCATGGTATATCAGACTAGGCCTCAGAATCCTTGCCTCCAAGGAGCAGCCTGGTTTCACCCTCTCCAGGATGATCCTGTTTGTTCTCCTGACAATCCATGATATATTTAATACTCTTCTCCAGCACCACAGCTCAAAGGCATCAACTCTTTTTCTGTCATCACTAGTTTAGCTCTCTGATGCACAGAAAGTTATTGTGAAGACTATGGCCTAGATCAGGTGCTCCTTAGTCTCCATACTGACGTCGTTGCTCTTCAGTACTCCGGAGAGGTTCCTTACAGCAGACTGTCCCAGTGTAATTGATCTTCTGATTTCCTGGCTGCTGGTGCCAAGAGTGCTGATTGTGGAGCCAAGCAAACTAAAGCTATTAACAATCTCAGTCTCTACCATAATCTCATTAACTACCATAATGCTGCCAATTGGCCCAGTGGTGAGAATTTTTGTTTTCTTGATGTTGAGCTTCAAACCATATTGAAGGCTGCAGTCCTTGACCTTCTGCAGCAAGCGCTTCGGGTCCTCAGTTTCAGCAGGGTTGTGTCATCTACATAACACAGGTTTTTGAGTCTTCCTCCAATCCGGATGCCCCATTCCTCCTCATAGAACCTGGAGGAGCTGTTCTGCATATAGAATGAAAAGATATGGAGACAGGACACATCCCTGGTGTACACCCTTCCCAATTTTTAACTGTGCTGAGTTTTCTTGCTCTGTTCTGACATCTGCCTCCTGGTCCAACTATAGGTTTTGCATAAGCACAATCAAATGTTCAGGGATTCCCATTCTTCTCAGAGTCAGCTACAGTTTGTTGTGATCCCTGCAGTCAAATGCCTCTGCATAGTCAGTGAAACACAAGTAAACATTCCTCTGATACTGTCTGCCTTCAGTCAAGATCCACCTAACATTAGTTATAATATTCTTAGTACCATGGCCTCTTCTAAACCCATCCAGCACATGTGGCAGTTCTTTGTTGATGCACTGTTCCAGTCGTTTTTGGATAATTGTCAGCAGAATCTTGATTGTATGTAATATTAGTACTGTTTGATAATTCCTGTGTTCTGTCAGATCACCTTTAGTGCTACATATATTTCTCAAAGAGTATCTGCTGCTGGAGTTGGTGAGATCAAGCCAATTTTTTTTTTCAGGTTCATGCAGTTATACAGGTCCAGACCACACTGAAAGTGGGATCCCAGCTTCCTGGTAAAACCCAGCACACACTGAAAGTGGGATCCCAGCTTCCTGGTAAACCCCAGAGACCAACTGCTCAGGTGGGCGTTGGATGTACCATAAGTCATTGAAGGGTTATAAAGTCCCAGGAAGATGCCTCAGTAGCACAATGATTATGCACTTGGCTGATAACTGAAAGGTCAGCAGTTCCAACTTACCTTGTACCTGCATGGATGATTCAGATCCATAAAAATTAAACCAAAATCCAAAGTAATTTTTTGCCAACAAATAATTCCACCAGTAGAGACTGAATCAAACCATTTTCCCTGCCTATGAACCTTCATTTCCATGCCTAAGAACAGGTCTTCAAATCTCCATGACTTCCTTCCTTTTGCTTTCATATTGTCAAGAAAAAAATTTTAAATCATCAGAAGCACTAATATTCCACATTAACTTCACGCTTTGCTTTCCCTCTAAAACACACAAGAACCACTTGTTCCCCAGTTCACTCACATTTTCTACATGAATTCCAATGGTTTGATTCATTTCCATTGCACCTAGTTACTTCTCCTTCCCGGGATGGGATCCTGGGAGCTTAAAATGGAAACAGAAAAATTTCTCCCTTAGTAGTTGCATCTCTGAATAACCCTTGAAAAAATTCAGTGTTTTAATGCACTAACAAAAAACACATGATTGTTTAATGGGGAATATTATGGGAAATGATAGTGTTAATAGTCTCAGTGGAGTTCTAGTTGGGGGGGAAAGTACATTATAGCATTGCCTAGGCAGGGGGCTGGTTTGGTATGTGAAAATAACTTCCTGACATTGTACATCATTTTTATACTTTGTTGCTAGGCAACATTTAAGAATGTGGTTGTTGCAAATGTGTCTGCTTTCTTGTTTTAAAAAGAACACCCAACAACTTCTTAAATCTGTTAAATTAGTCTTGTTATTGATTTTGTGGTCTTTCCAGAGTGTATTGATTGAGGTTCATCCATTAGTGGGGGTCGGGAAGCAGGTCTGTGTTTGTAACTAGAATACATGACATTAGTACTAATCATTAATCTTTTTGTTCCTCACTCTCTGTTTCCATACAGACAGTGTAGTTGTGGTCCCCTGGGATATGATATCTAAAGAACTAGCTGAAGATGTGATTCGAGTCTGCTGATGAATAAATGAATACTTATACATATTTTCTAGAATCAACTTCCTTTTCCTTGTGGCCCTGGACACCCTACAGCATGGCTTTGTTTTCCTTTTACTCAAGTGGGATTCTCTTACTTCTCCCCCTCTTGTCTTTGTTTCAGACTATTATGTTAATTCAGCAGCCTTTCCAAGATTCCTTAAGAAAACTTGGTAGTGATGTTTAGAAGAGGTGTAAAGAGTGGGGATATGTGATCTTTAAATTCTCCAGAGTTTTAGAGTTTACCTGACCTCTGTTTAAGTCACTTTTTCCGGGCTTCTCCTTGTTGGGTTTTGTGCCTTCCAATTGGAACTGCCTCATAACTGACCCTAGTGGGTTTTCAAGAGGCAGTAAATTACATGGGAGGAATCTGCCCATCCTTCTCCCCAACCCCTATCCCCACCCCCAGCAGCTGATGGATGAGGGTCTCCTGTTAAGCAGACACTTAGGTTAGTTCTTCTGTCAGCAGGGCAAAAAAAACAGGACCAGTGAGTAGAATTTATAATTGTACTCAATATCAGGAAGACCTTTCTAGTATAGATATATCTAGTATAACTATATCAGTATAGGTATCAAAAACTTAGTGGCTTAAATGCATAGAAATAGGCTTTCCTAGCAATATGCCTGAAGTATATGAGGCACAGCTTTATCATTTTTATCTTCTATTCAGTGGAGGAGCTCTGGTGGCTTAGTGGCAAGAAGCTGCACTGCAATCCCAAAAGCACGAGGTTTGAGTCCACCTTCATGGGAGAGGATGGGTAAATCTTTCGTGTGATTAACTGCCTCTGAAAACCCACCAGAGGGTCAGCTGTGGGTCGGTTCTGACTCAGTGGTACACAACAACAACAATGCAACAACATTCCTTGGAAAGGGACATCGTGCTTGGAAAGGCAGCAGGCCCCCAAAGAAAGCCCCTCAGTCAGGTGGATTGACACAGTGAATGCCACAGTGGGCTCTAGTGTGTCAGGAAATGTGAGGATGTGAACAAATAGGGCAGGATTCAGATCTGTTATTTATAAAGTCGCTGTCAGTCATAAGGAGTTCTGATGACCTAGTGGCAAGACACTGCACTACAATCCTGAAGGCATGAGGTTCGAGGCCACCAACTGCTCTGAAGGAGAAGGATGGGCAGTCTCCTCCCGTGCAATTAATTGCATCTGAAAACTGGCTAGAAGGTTAGCAATGGGTCATTTCTGACTCTCTGGTACACCACAACCACCATGTGTCATACTCAACTCGATTACACCTAACAGCTTACATAAGGAATCCCTGTCAGGGCTTAGGGGAAAAAGAAAACAAAACATAAATTGGCTGTGCTGGTAGGGATTCACACATTAGGCATGTAGTTAGTACAGGATCTTTCCCAGATCTGAGGAAATACCTGTGACCTTCTAGAACCAAAAGACCAAATAGAAGCCCATCCACCAAGACATTTTTTGCTTCCTACACTTCATCCCCTTCCACCCAAGATGCAACTTCCTCCTTTCTGTGGTAGCATCCAGCTAATCTAAAGAGACAGATATATGTTCATGGACAGTACGTCTATTTCATTCACACACTGACTGTGGTCTTCTCTCAGTATTTGCTGAGTTATGCCAGGCTAGTCCTGGTGATGCCACTAATACCTCACAAACAGAGCAGGGAGTGTGCTGTAGTTGGCTGAACATTTATGCTACTTTTCTCAATCCTTTGAAAAATAATTTCAGCTCTGCGCTGAGGCCTGAAACAATGCTGTGATGTCCCTGCCTTGTTCGTGGACCATGAGCTCCATGGGGCCAGGGACTATCTCCTGCTCTTGTATTTTCTGTTCCTCATGCCCTGCTTCACACGTAAAAAACAGAAGTTCAAAGACAGAGGCAGAAGTGATGATGGTGGTGATTAATGAATCAGCTTGGTGTGTGCCACAGAGTCAGAACTGACCCATAGCTGACCCTCTGGTAGGTTTTCAGAGGCAGTTAACCACATGGGAGGAGACTGCCCGTCCTTCACCTGTGGAGCAGCTGTTAGCCTCAAACCTTATGCTTTTGGGATTGCAACACAGCTTCTTTCCACTAGGCCACCAGAGCTCCCTAATGAAAGGTAGTGCTTATGGATTCATACAATGAGTCCTGCTGAACCAGCCTGCTCAAACTGGGCTGCTCTTGAAACCAAATCATGGCTGATATGATACATGATGTAAAGCTATAGCCTGCAGTTAATTTAACTATTCCATTTTTTTTCTGCCATCTCTATGAGGCATGTTAGCCATCCTTTTTGTGTATATTTCTTATTTTGTCCAGTAATAAATTATAATTTGAGAATAGTCTTTATGAGTATTTGCAAGGTTTATAAACTGTTGAGTTTTAAAAGGTGTGCTGGATATGTGTGTTGTCAAGAGATCGACACAATGTTGTTATAGTCCTGTGAAAAGGTCCCATCATGCCTGTGTGTGTGTGTATATGTTCACACACATGAGGTGTGTAGGAGATTCCTTTGGGCCTTTAGGGCTATGGGAGAAGATTTCAAGCTCTAACAAATTACCTTCTGGAATTCAGAATTCTAGAGAAAGAATAGATACACAATTATGAGATAATATGATAAGTGCTCCAAAGTATTGTGAAATTTTAAGAATAAGGATTATACTAGAAGAGTAAGAATTACCCTACACGGAGAGAATAATCAACTCTGAGGTTGATTATAGCCATAAAAATAATCAGTTGTTGACCTGAACATTGTTGGTGCAAATTATAATGACTTAACAAACTAAAAAGAATTTTTCAGAAGTTATTACTGCCCACATCCTTTCAGTGTTTTATTTCTTGACTTGTTTTTCATTCATCTCTGGCACCCAGCACATTTTCACCATCCTTGTGCCCTTACCACAAACTAGGTGCATTTTTAACTTAAAAACAACAAAAAAATCTTCGAATTGAAATGAAATTAATGGCAGCATCTTTTCTTTCCCTATTGTGAAATTAATATAATCAACATTTATTTTTTTCAGAATAGCATTATGCCTGGAAGGCCAAGCCCTGTTTGTTTGATAAAATCAGAGGTGCTGTTTTCTGGATTCATGAAAACACCATCTGGGAAATGGTTTGCCTACCAGACATCACTTTTCATTAGCAGCAGTCAATATTTTTATTAGAGAAATCTTTAATATATGTATAGAAATAGATTGATAGTACAATCAGCTTTTTGTACATACACTTGATGAGTGGTGCCTTTTTTCTCTTTTCCCTTTCATCCAGATACTTAACTCTTATGTATTTAAAATATTTTAGTAAAATAAAAAACCATTAAACATTTTTAAAGACATTTAACACATCAAGTAAAATGACTGATTTACTGGGTCTCCAGTTAAAATGATTCTGAGGCCTCACTAGTGAACTTCGAAGGTTGCCTCTTCATGCATGCATTATTCATTTGAAAGAAATTTCCATAACTTTTTAAACTTGGTAATTACATGTTTTAATTATGTAATTACACATTCTAATTATGTCATTAAATCCAATTACAGTAATTATGCAATTATATGATAATTGATACATAATACACATGTAAAAACCTGCAGAAGCATGTATTTAACAAAGAAAATAGTTCAGAGGGAGGTGGTTATGGAAAGAGAAACAAAAGGATTGACTTAGAAAAAAATAAAGGAACTTGGCTAATTAATGACTTGAAATAATATTTGAAATCATAATCAGAAAACCCCACACAAAATTATGTACAAGTACTAATGCTACAACATTTATGTTCACAAGTGCTATTTACATCTTCTGGTCAGAGTTTAATGCGTGTACTGAAGAGCTGAAATTCAGGATTATGAATAAGAAAGGAAGGTCCTATAACTAAAAGTTAAAGTAGCAAAATTATCAGCAAAAACTTTTTTAGTGGAAAAGGCCTTTCCAATCCAGATTTTCCTGAATGAAACAGAAAGGATGATTTCTGTGGTTCTGGGCCAAATTGTGGAGGAATGCACTCAGGACTGTCTAATGCTGGTTACCCTGCTGTGGGTCTGCCCCTTGCTTGTCCTATGACTTGACTTTCTTGATTCTGCAAGTAATCTAGTTAACAAAATCTGTATCATTGAAGATTTTAGTTGATGGAAATACAACAAAATATCATATAGTACATTTGTATGATGATATTTGGAGAACAAAATTAATGAACAAAATTACAAATGATTGAAATTAACCTACTAGGAAATTTCTAATACATATCTCAAAAAAAGTAACTGATTTGATTAAAGAGACATTACATTACTGGGTGCTTACAGAAAGTATTAATAGATATGAGTTCTAAATTTCAAGGAATTTCAAAGTGTTAACAGGTATCATAATTAACTAGTTATAATGGACATTTACTTTAAAATTTCTTTTTCATTTAAAGAACAGAAATTTATTTTCTTACAGTTTCAGAGACCAAATTAGAGTCTCAACCATGCATCTGTCTCCTGATTTTCAGCAATTTCCCCTCAGTCATTGATGCTCATTGGCATGTGTTGGTGTCTGCCGTAACCTTGTGTCTCCATGCAGTCTGCCTTTTTTGGAACTCAAAATAATTCGTTTTAGGATCCTCTGTTTTCTGGCATAGCATTATCAATGTATCTACTGTTCTGCTTTCCATCACTATAGATATTACTTCCTAATTTTTTTAGAGTTTTAGATAAATCACACAGCATGTATTCTTTCTTACCTCATTTCATAACACATACTTGTATTGAGGTTCATCCATGTTTTTGCATTTATCAATAGTTCATTCACTTTAAATTGATGCATTTGAATTGTCATGTTGGAGAAGTATACTGAATATACCATGGACTGCCAAAAGAAAAAGAAGATATGTCTTGGAGAAAATACAACCGGAGTATTCTTGGAGGCAAAAAGAATGAAACTTTATCTCACATATTATGGGCATATTCCTAGGAGAAGCTATTCCTTGGAAAATGATATCATACTTGGAAAGGAGGAGGGTCACCGGAGAAGAGGAAGACTCAACCAGTGGATGGATACAGTGTCTGTGGCAATGGACTAAAATGTGTCAAGAATAATAAGGATGGCCCAGGATAGGACAGAGTTCACATCTACTGTTCATAGGATCACTGGGAGTCATACTCAACTCGATGGCACTTAACAACAGCCTTCATTATCTAAATAGTATTCCACTGCATGGATAGGCCACACTTTTTTTTCCATTCATTTTCCTAAGGACATTTGAGTTACTTTGAATTTTTTACAATTACAATTAAACTTGGAGTTTGGCAGTGACAGAAGTTTCAGTTTTACTATGATCATCCTGTTTTATGTCTATCATCATAATAACCTTTCTGATTATAATTTTGCCACTTCATCTTTATCCTGGTATAGACAGTATAGTCTTTGAAGAATTTTAAGCTGAGGGGTTGTTGCATCCTCCAGTTTACTCTGGTCCCTATGTGGTGAGGGAATAAATAGTGTAGGATTAGCCCTTCTTCCATAAACAACTATGCAAAGAAGCAAAATGCATGCAGAAATGAGTGTTTTCAAATTTTGGGAAACATCTGAACAGATTTGTGATCTTATGAAAAGAGAAGTAAATTAGGAGACTCTCACATATTTAAACTTTTTGGTGTATTCAAACATAGCTTTGAAGTCTTCATTGAGTTTAGCAGGAAGAGACCAAAGTTTGAAGACACCTAGGCAGCTGGAGCTTGCAAGACAGAATGCAGAAAAGGAGGGATACAAAGAGTAAGCTCCAGAGAACTGTATAGAGGCCCCTTGAGTTTTAAATGAATACTAATCCTTGCATGCATAATGTGAAACTCCACAAGACCATGCAACTAAAAATTGCCATGGAGCTAAAAGTGGAACAATTCCCAGAACTCACACGGGAGGAGGCATATTTGAATTCTCACAAGTCATAATGGAGAGGCCTAATTAACAACCCAAAGCATTAAATAGAGACAACAGAAGAAGGGCTATGCCTTAGCAAAAAAAGTTAAAATATCCCTAGAGTAAAGGCTGTTTTAGACCCTGCCTAACAAACTTTAAAAATAATCCTTGATAGGATAAACTTGATCCAAAAATAGCCTACTTGCTTGACAGAACAAACCTGCCATGTTTTGAAGAAGGAAAACAAAAAAACCCAACAATCCATTACTCAGTCATCCAGTCCAAACTAATTAAGTAGAGAAAGAAGCAGCAAAATGTGACCCCTAAAAAACCCAGTCAATACAAGAAGATAGAAGTGAATGCCACAGTGAAATTCTCAAAGGCTTTACAAATGTAAACATAAATGGACTTGAAGATTTAAAAGAAAAAATTATCACAATGAAGAAATTTCAGACGTAAAAATGGACTTTCAGAGCTAAAAAATACACTAGCCAAAATATAAAACTCATTGTGCAGATATGATAGTAAATTTAACACAACAATGACAACAATTAAAAAAAATCAATGACATTGAAGACATAACTATTCAGAATACAGCAGAAAGTAGAATTTTTTAAAAGCATAAAACCTATGGAATGATCTTTTAAGCTCTTCCATATATATAATTGGCATCCAAGAGAGAAGAAAGAGGAATAAGTTAAAAAATTTTTTTAATTTATTTTTAATTTTACATTGGTTTGCATATAGAATGTGTATACATTGTGTTTCACACTATCCTTCATTCACATTGTGTGTCATACAATCATTCTCATTCGGTGTATATTATAAAATTAATCACCATTAAAACATGCCCTTTATAACCAACCGTGTCTTTCCTGATCCCTGGAGAATCTTCCTGACTTCCTTTACCCCTTTCTCTCCTCCCATACACCTTTGGGTCCCTATACATATTTTGCTAGTTACCCGTCTGTTTTCACAATAATGATCCTATGCAGTATCTACTCTTATGTAATTGAGTTAGTTCACTCAGTATAATCCCTCCAGTCTCTCCCAAGTTATGTAGTAATTCAGCATTATTGATCCAGGCTATTTCATAGTATTCCACTGTGTGAATGTACCACAGTTTTCCCCCAATCCATTAGATTGTAGACATTACAAAAGTTTACAGAATCCTATAGGGCCTTTACAAGAAAATTACTGTTAACTCAGTTACAAAATGAGCAAGAGACATGGAAAGACTTTTCACAAAGGAGGGCATTTGAAAAAGAAAATGTTTAAGTTGAAGAATGTCCCAAAGTATACCATATATCATGACAACTGTACTCCCACAGTTTTAGGGATAAAGAAAGAAACACTGAACAGGATGAATACCAGTGCATATCATACTGAAAACAAAGTCAAAGAGGAAAGTTTAACAATAGCTAGAAGAAAGAAAAAGAAGTAAAAAAATAAAACACTAAATACATGGGAACGAACATAAAAATGTAACTATATCTTTATTGTTAGAAACAATGAAATCAAGGACACAGTGGAAAGATAATATATAATGTGTTAAAAGTACCAACCTGGAACTCTATATCCAGCATAATTATCTTTCAGACATAAAAGACAAAGTAAAGATTTATCTATACATATGAAAGATGAGATAATTCATTGCCAGAAAATTGCACTAATGAATTGCTAAGGACAATTCTTTAGGCTCAAAGAAAATAACACCAGATGGAAAATTGAGGCTGCAGGAAAGAAGGAAGAACTCCAAGGATGATAAATGTTTTAGTCAAAAGTAGTAATTTTCTTATTTTAAAGGTAAGTAGTATTCTGAAGCAAAAATATTATAATTTGTCATAACCTGTAGAAGATTTCATAGCAGAATTAAAATGAATTGTAGTTCACGGGACAAGAATGGGTTGTAGAAGTAATAATTATAAAGTTCTTTGATTACTAATGAAATTATTTTTATATGAGTTGAGGATAGACCATTGATTGGTAAATTAAAATGTATATTGCAAACTGGAGTGCAGCCACATAAAAATGAAACAGAAGTATGGTGAATAAGCCAGCAGTAGCAGGGGGAAATCTAATTCTTGGAAAATTCGGTTAATTAAAAAGAATACAAGGAAACAAAGATAAGACAGGACAGAAGGAAAAAAAGTATCACAAGGACAGACATAAATCTAACCATAAGGATGTATTTTGCATTGCATTAGGCTTAAAGGATTTCCACTCTCAATTAAAAGACAATGATGGTTAATAAAATAAAAGCAAAAATTAACTATCGATCTGTGTACAAGCCTATTTTAAATATAAAGACAGAAGTAGGAAAAGTGAAAGGTTGGAAAATACATGAAAATTATAATCTAAAGAAAGATTGAGATAGATTGATATCAAATTAGAGTTCAGAACAAATAACATTTCTAGGACCATAGAGGTATGTTTTGTAATGATGACAAAGTCGAGTCATAACAGACATATCAATATTTAAAGTATATGCATATAATGAAAGAACTTGGCACACTCCATAAGAAAAATTTAATTGAACTTTCAGGAGAAATATACACATTCACAGTTTTAGGTGGAAAATTTAATATTTTTCTCATTATTTGATAGAGAAACTAGATTTAAAAATTAATCAGGTTAGAAAATACTATAGAACACTATCAATCAACCTAATTAAATAGTACCCTAATATAGTTCCACAAACCTGTGAAAGCCAAAACCTGTGTAATGTGGAAACCTGGCAGAGAAGGAAAATATTTGACAGGGTAGGGCTACACCACTCCCTATCAAAGGCAGAAAACTTGCAAGACTCAGAAGATAAGGCAGCCCTGTCTATTTCAAGTACTCTTGAGTTTTCATTGTAGAACACAATATTCAACTATTGTACTTTCAGAGGATTTTCTAAGTGCACATAGAACTCTTGAAAAAATAGACTATGTTCTAGACCACTAAAAAAGTCTCAACAAAGTTAGAAAGTTTGAAATAATGTAGAGTATGTATTTTGACCAAAATGAATTAACATAGAATTCAAAAATTAAAAATATATTTGGAAAATTTTCAAATATTGCAGAGTTAAATGATACATTTCTAAAAGACCTTTAGATTAAACAAGAAATCACAAGGCAATTTAGAACCTACATTGATCCTTATGAAGTCTTTGAAGATATAACATAAAAATCTGTGAGATGAAGCTACATATTTTTAACATATTCTTTAATTCTTACATATATTTTATCAATTAGGATTTAATAACCCAAAAAATACCTTCTAAGTACATTAGTATTTTAATTTTAAATGTCAAATTTTAAAAAGAAGGTCTGTCTGAATATCTGTAGTACAGTTCTAAAGAAAGGAAAAATTTAACCCAACGGAAGAAATGACTAAATTAAAAGCAGAATTTAAAACAGACCAAGAATAGAGAAAATTGATGAAATCTAAAACTGTTTCTTTAACAAGATCAATAGATATAACAATATTTAAAATGGATATTTAAAATTTGAAATAATTGTTTAAATTTTTTGTTTTACACTGGTTTGCATGCAAAAGTCGTATATGTTGTGTTTCTCACTTTTTCCATCATTCACTTTGTGTTTCATACAATCATTTCCATACATAGTGTTTTATAAAATTAATCACCATTGAACTGTGTCCACCTTTTCTAGATAGATAGATATAGGTAGATATAAATATGTACTGGTTTGATGGTGAATAATGCAATATGAACATTGGTGTACAAGTCTCTGTGCCTCAGTTCTCATTTTCTCGAGGTATGTTCAACTTTTTGAGGAAACACTAGACTGCCTTTCAGAGTGATTGTACTGTTTTACAGTCCCACAAACAGTGTATGACAGCTCCAATCTCTCCATGTTTTTTCCAACATTTATTACTTGCTGTCCTTTATACTTTGGCAGTCCTATCAGGTGGCATCTCATTGCAGTTTTTATTTGCATCTTTTTTTATTACCAGTGATTTTGAGCATTTCTTCATGTGTTTGTTGGCCATCCAGATATCTTCTTCTGTGAAAGGTCTTTCCATGTCTCTTGCCCATTTTATAATTGTGTTATCAGCCTTTTTCTTGTTGAAGCCCTGTAGTATTCTATAAACTTTTATTGTGAGACTCTTGTCTGAGATGGAATATTTTTAAACCTCCAAGAGAGAAAACATGAACTATCAATATCAGAATGAAAGTAGGTATTTCACTGTGCACATAACGGCATTAAAAGAGTAACAAAGGGTAGTTATGTTTAACTTTATGCTAATAGGTTCAACAACCTGAATAAAATGTAAAAATTTCCTTAAACATTAAAATTACTAAATCTGACACCAAGAAAAAGAAAATATGCATAATAATATCTGTTCTAAAGAAATGCAATTTTTACCTTCCCACAGAAAACTATAGGCTCAGTTTGCTTCACTGGTAAATTTTTTTCAGTCAAAGAAAAAGAATATTAATCATGGAAAACAAAAAACACAGAAAACAAAAGAAAAGGGAGCACTTTTCAGATGATACCCTTATTTAAGGCTGTCAAAGCCTGAAAGCAAGGCCAGACAAAGAAAACTATACACTTAGGAAGCTCTGGTGGCTGCTGCTTGTTGTTGTTAAGTACCATCAAGTCGACTATGACCCAAAACTACCTTATGAACAGTCGAGCTGAATGCTACCCTGCCCTGCTTTATTTGTTATCTCTGACCAACATTAAGGTTCGAATTCACCAGCTATTCTGTAGGAGAAAGATTAGCAATCACCTCCCCTGTGGTTAACAGCCTCTGACATCCACTGGAGGGGTTGGTTACCTATGGGTCGGTTCTGATTCGACAGTACTCAAGAACAGCAACACTTTCTGTTATCCAGTGACGTCAGTCAGTTCCAACTCAGTGACCCTGTGTACAGCAAAATGAAACCTTGCCTGATGCGGTGCCGTGCTCACACTCTCTGCAAAGCCCTTGCTGCACTAATATCCTTCATTTACATAGACGTACAATTCTTGAAAATCAAATAAAAAATATTTAAGAAGTGTCACACTCTGTCCAAATAGGAACTATGCCAAGAGTTCAGGGAAGACTTTACATAAAAATAAATCAATGTAATTTTCTGTAATAACAGTAAAAAGGAAAACAGATTGTCCTTACCATGTTATTGTTGTTAGGTACCATTGAGTTGAATAAGACTCCCAGTGACCCTATGAACAACGGACTTGAATCTTGTCACATCTTGTACCAGCCTAACAATCTCTGACACACTCCAGCCAATTGCTACAGTCACTCACTGTGTAAACCCACCTAGTTGAGGATCTTCCTTTTGTTCGCTTTCTGTTCACTTTCCCAAGCATGATGTCCCTCTCCAAGGAATAGTCTTTCCTAGCAACATGCCCAAAGTACATGATATGAAGTTTTGTCATTCTTGCCTCCACGGAGCACGCTGGCTGCACTTTCTCCAAGATGTATCTGTTCATTCTTTGGCAGTCCATGGGATATTCTGCCAGGAGAACAAACAGGTTTGTACTAGAGAAGGTGAAGCGAGAATGCTCCTTGGAGTCAAGGATTCTGAAGCTTTGTCTGACATACTTTGGACATGTTGCAAGGAGGGACTGGTCCTTGGAGAGGGACATCATGTTTGGGAGAGTGGAGGGACGGCGAAGGAGAGGAACACCTTTGATGAGATGGGTTGACTCTATGACTAGAGTGGTGGGAATGAGTGTGTTTGATATGGCAAGGTTGGCACAGGATAGAACGGCATTTAGGGCTCTTGTACATAGGGTCGCTATGAGTCATAAGTGACTTGATGGCACATAACAACAACATGGGATATTCAGCACTCTTCAACACCACTGCTCAAAGGCATCAGTTCTTCCGTCATCCTTATTCATTGTACAACTCTCAGGAGCATAATAAGTAATTGAAAAGACCATGGTCTGAATCAAGCACACCATCAGGATTGATGGGACAGCAGATCAAAGATAGTTCTTGCCATGAGTCAGACTGACCTTACAGCAGATTTTTGTAAGGGAGGAGAGTGCCTGTCATTTTCCGATAGAGCTTCTGGTGGATTTGAACTGCCAGAAAGGCACCACCTTCAGGCTAGCAGTTCCACTCCCTATGATCTGTGGAACTAGATCTCCCTAGTGTCAGAATAATACTAATTGGTAGAGCCAACAGCACAATTCAAAGGCATTAATTCTTCTTCTGCCATCTTTATTCATTGTTCAACTTTCATATGCATAAGAAGCAGGTTGAAAAGACCATGGCTTGCATCAAGCACATCTTAACTCTAAATGGATAACCTTGCTCATTGAGAACCTTGGAGAGGTTTTTGATAGATTTTCTAAGTGCAACACATTTCTTGACTACTGCTACTATACTTGTTGATTATAGATACAACTAAAATGAATTGTTGACAACTTCAGTCTTTTCCCTATCTATCTTGACGTTGCCTGTTAATCCAATGTGAAGATTTTTGTTTTTTGGTTTTACATCAGGAAATTTTCTTTCTTTTAAATTTTTTAAACATCAAAAATGTTTTAATTTTTTCCTCTTTGTTGCACATTTTCTTCCCCCCCCACTTCCAACCCTCCCTGCAATGCACCCCTTTTTCCAGATTGTTGTCATACATATAATGCCTAATCATACATACTCTTTTCAGACAGCTCTTCCCCTCATCTGATATAATGCACTGTTTATTATGTATCCATTCTTTTCCCATTCTCTCCCCAATACCTCCCACATGTCTGTCCTATTTAAAACATCAGTGTTACACAGTTCTTTTGTGGCTGAGATATTTCATTCATCATAATGTCCTCCAGGCTCCCCCATGTTGTGTAATGTATATGAGTCCATTGTTTGTCAGTGCTGAGTAATACTCCATTGTGTGAATATACCATAGTTTTTCCTGTCCATCTGTTCATTTGTTGATAGGCATTTGGGCTGCTCCCCTCTCTTTGTTATTGTGAATAAAACAGCAGTAAACATAAGTATGCTTATATCTGTTTGTGTCATGACTTTTGTTTCTTTAGGATATGTTCCCAGTAGTGGAGTTGCTTGGTCAAATGGTATTTTTTTTTTATTTCCAGCTCTTTGAGAAAGCACCAAACCACCTTCTATAGTAACTGCCCCATTTTACATTACCACCAGCAGTGAATAAGAGTTCCAATTTTTCCACAACCTTGCCAACATTAGTTGTTTGCTGGCTTGTTGAATTTTGCTATTGCTACTGAGGTGAGATGATCTCTCACAATTGTGTGTCGTTTGTTTGGTTTGTTTTTTGGGTTTTGTTGTTGTTGGTTTTTGGTTTTTTTTTTGCATGTCTCTGATAGCTAGGGATTTTGAACATTTCTTCTTGTGTTTGTTCACCATGTGAATGTCTTTTTTGGTGAAGTTTCTATTCATATCCTTTGCCCATAATATTGAGTTGTTTGCCTTTCTCTTGTTGAGTTGCTGGAGTAGTCTATAAATTTTAGTTGTAAATCTCTTAACAGACAATGTCATTGCCAGTTTTTCCCCCAGTCTGTGGATCTCCTTTATACCCTGTTGCAGAAGTTTTTGATGTGCACAGGGATTTGACTCTTAGAAGATCCTGTTCATCTATCTTGTTCTTTCCTGGTTGTTGGTGATATTTGTTTTTTGATGTTGCATTGTATCCCACACTGAAAATTGTAATCTTTAATTTCCTGCACAAGGGTTTCGAATTCTCTGCTAGCACTGTTGTGTCACTTACATAAAGTAGGTTGTTGATGAATCATCCTTCAGTCTCATTCCACATTCTTCTTCAAGTACTCCACCTTCTTGAATTATTTCCTTCTCAAATTAATTGTGGTGTAGAAAAATATACCTTGGGCTGCCAAAAGAATAACAACTCTGTCTTGATGAAAGTGCAGCCAGAGTGCTCCTTCAGGCAATTCTTGTTAACACCTCATTTACCATGTAGGCTTTTCAGAGAGTTCAAGACTGTATGGTATGGAGGTTCCCCCTCTTTGCCATGTATGATGTATATAGGGAGCTCTAGTGGCTTAGTGAGAGGGAGTTGCACTGCCAACCCAAAGGTACATGGTTTAAAACCACCGGCTGGTTTCTGAATGCTAAAAAGATGGTCAGTCTCCTTCTGTGAGATTTGCTGCTTTTGAAAACCCACTGGAGGGAGTCATCTATGAGTTGGTATAGACTTGACAGTACATAACACCACCAGCATACTGCATATACATTTTGGGGCAAGAAACATTAGCTTGCAGTATTTTCTAAGGCCGGATGATAAATGCTTGCATAGCCATTTTTTTGGAAGAATTTATCACAAGCAAGAGCATTTCAGACTGGAACGCCTGTATTTTCTGATGAGCAATCACTTTGTGTTTCTTTTCGCATGAGCTGCCACTGAGGATCTAATTTTAGGTATCATCACCCGCGTCCAGCCACATGTGATTCTGACTAGATTCCCATTCCTTTCCTTTGTTGGAATTAGTTGAGTGATTCTCTAATTTGCTTTTAAAATGCAAATAAAATTACTGTAGCTGTCTTGTAATTTGCAGTACTTTGGCCACTGTTGTTTTGTTTTGTTTTGTTTTTTTACAAGCCCCAATAAAAAGGGGAGGGGGAAGCATGGGGAGGACTCAGTTGGCACTTTTAGTTTCTCATGGAAGCAGAGTCAAAGACCTTGAGCAAAAACTTGGTTTTCTGCATTTCTCAAAAGAAAGTCTCTTTTGATGCTCTAAGGGAGGGGAAAGATGCCGCCATTGTGTGTTAATCACTATGGGTGTCCAGGGAGGAGACCGCTGGAGCAAGTTGATCAGCCTCCTGTTAGGTCTTTCACTTCACTCATATCTTTATCCTTTATCATGTCTTTATCCTTTATCTGTGACCAAGAAACAGAACTTGGGAAAAGTAGACAGTGACAATGGTCTGAACCCTAGACAACTTCTTATTAGTATTATTAATGCTTTACTTTGTCCTAAGAAAGGAGCCCTGGTGGCACCACAGACTAAGCTTTGAGCAACAAACCCAAAAGTTCTGTGGTTTGAAGCCATTAGCTGCTCCACAAAAGAAAGGTAAAGGCTGTTGGCTCCTTTAACGATTACGGCCTTGGAACCCGATGCAGCAGTTCTGCTCTATCCTGTAGGATTACTATCAGTCAAAATCATTGAAGTCTATGGGGGAGAGAATAGTCTAAAAGTATTATATTTTAGGGCATTATTTTTATCGTAGGAGTATGCAATGAGGGTTGCAGAGTGGATTATATTTGGGGGTAGGGGGTGGGGTTGGGGGAGGTGCGGGGGGATTGTGTACCAATGAGGGAGTTTTTCTTTTGCTTTTCAAGGAGAGGAGCAAAGGGGGGTGAGGGAGGAGGGGTTTGTGCGGGGAGAAGGGTGCAACAATGAATGAATGGAATTCCAAAATCTCTGTAGATGTTCATTGAAATGAAAAATAAACAAACTAAATTAAAAAAAAAAATCAACTGCACAGCAGTCAATGGGTTTGTACTAAGTCCAGAGGGAGTTGTGCTGCTAACCTAAAGGTGGATCCTCTCTGGTGGTTCGAATCCACCCGCAGCTCCGTAGGAGAAAGATGAGCAATCTCCTCGCAAGAGAGTTACAACCTGTGAAAACCCACTGGAGGGTCACTTCTGAATTGGTTCCAACTTGGTAGTAAGTTTTTTGAGCTTGAGTTCATCTAATTTCATCCTCATGACAGTTTTAACAGCGTTTATTATGCCCATTCTACAGATGACGGAACAGACTCTGAAAACGGTGGCCTGAGATCACCAGTATAAGTACAGACAGAGAAAGGTCAAAGCCAAGTCTCTGACTAAATGATGGAATTTGTCTGCTCTGTCAGAATGATCTCCATCCAAATTTGAAATCTAGCCTAATGATTTCCAGTCATATTTAGACTTCAAACCAGCTGCCCCTGTTCAGGTCTCTTTACATCAGAGGAAGATTGACTGTCTACTAAATGATGTGTTTCTGAAAAAAAAAAAAAAAGAGAGAGAGAGAGAGATCTATGACCTATACATGGCAAGGAGTGGGAATAGGCATGAACTAATGAGAGGGCACACATGTGGCCTTAGGGGACCCACAAAGGCAAATGGTGGGGCGTTCAGAGAACACAGAGTATAACGTGCCAGGTTGCTCGTTGGAGATGTGGTAACTGTGCGGTGGTGGTGACATGTGGGGATTACAGCTCTATCATAAACCGAGAGGTGATCATTCTTGCTTGTGTCGTACTTACTGTGCTTTAACCTGGCTCTCGTTGACTCCTGATTTAGAGATGTCTCGTTTGCTGACACTTTGCTAGTTATGACTCAGTGAAGCTCTTCTGGTTTCCATCACAGCGTCGAGGTGGCCAGAGTGGAGGATGAGTCTGCACACAACCCTAGCCTCCCTATTGCCGACTGTGATTTAAAGCAAAATCTTTGAGAGAAGTATAACTGCCTGAATTACGACTCTTTTATATGTTTTTAAATGAGAATATAAAGGCCAAGGGCATTTTCCCCCATTTAATACTATTAAATCCATCATTAAATCTCTCACTGAACACTGGCTGATTTTAATGATGCCCTCAAGTACCAAGCCTGGTACTTGACTGTGTTAATATTGTTGTATATATGGATACAATAAATAATGCTTAGCTAAGATGGTGTGAGAACCATTACTGTGTATATCAATAAAAATAGTCGTACTAATGAGACCAAGTGTCAGAAACAGATGGCATTGTGGGAATCGAGCCATTGGAGCTAAAATATGTGAAAGGACAAGCTGCATGCACATACATTGGGTCTGTCACTCTGCTAGCCAGAACCCTCTAAATATTGCACAGCAAGTTGGCATAGGAGGATTAATTTGAACTTACAGCTTGGGTTTTTTTTTTACTATCTTACTTTATTGCACCATGGCATAAAAGCCACCGATGTTTTTTATGATCTATCCTGTTTACTGGTTCCCCCGCTCTGACTTCTGGACAGAATTGCTATTATCAGCTGAAAGATATTTAACTACCTGGTTAACTCATTCAGAGTCAGCTCATGTTCTCATCACTCATGGCCAAGAAACAGGATGTGGGGGAAATCTTGATTCTTAAAGATATTTGTCATTTTGAGGTTGGAGTATTACTCTTTCTGCATTTGCTATGACGCACAGGTCACATAATGACTGTGTCTGTTGGTAATACCTTGCCATGGCCCTCATTTGAGAGCATGTGATGAGTTAGCCTTTAGGCAGGTGATGCCTTTTGTTCAGATAAATCCATGGATCCTTGCATTGAACATCTAAGTTAGTTGCAGTCACCAGTCTTCATTTTCAAATGAAGAAACAACCTGAAAAATAACTCTCCCAAGGTACAAGCAGCCAGGAAATAAAAAGATGAATTGCATTGAGAAAGTTTGCTGTCAGAGACATCTCCAGAGTACTGAAAAGCAACGATGTCAGTCTGGAGACTATGGTGCACCTGATACAGGCCATGGTCTTCACAGTTATGTGCTATGCATCAGAAAGCTGGACCATGACTAGGGATTATAGAAGGAGACTTGATGCCTTTGAGCTGTGGTGCTGGAGAAGGAGCATTGAATATACCATGGACTGCTAGGAGAACAAACAGGTTCATCCTGGAGAGGGTGAAACTAGATTGCTCCTTGGAGGCAAGGATTCTGAAGCTCTGTCTGACACACTGCGGGCATGTTGGAAAGAAAGACCAGTCCTTTGAGAGGAAGGGAAGGTGGAGGGATAGTGTGAGAGAGGAAGACGTTGGATGAGGTGGATTGACTCGTGATGGGGTAATGGCGAGCAGGTATGTCAGACAATAATATTTGCTCAGGACAGAACAGGGTTCAAAGCAGCTGTACATAAGATCACTATGAGTCACAGGCAACTTGACAGCACACAACAACAACAACAACAGGAAGGACACAACCCCAAACCGGCAGAGCTGGGATTCAAGTCCAGGCTGTCTAACTGTGGATCCCACTGTCTGCCTTCCTGCTCTTCTGCTGTATTCCCACACAAAGCATTGTATTCTGTGAAAGTTGAAATTCTGGGTGGACACAGGTTGTGTACTCAGTGAACATATGTGGAAGATATTACATGGAACATGTACATTGAGCATCCTGCACAGAGCTACATATATTAGGTGAGTGCTCATAGTACCATGGGATAAGCACTCAGCTGCTAGCTAAAAAGTTAGAGGTTCAAATCATCAGCCGCTCCGTCAGAGGAAGCTATGGCGTTCTGTGAAGATTACAGCCTTTGAAATTTGGGGGAGCTTCTGCTCTGCACTACATGGTCACCACAAGTTGGGTGACCTGATGTTAGTGGTGAGTCTGAGATCGTGTTTTCTTCTTAAATAATTTAAAATTATATGCAAGTCCAAACTCTCAGAAATAGTTGGGTTTTCTAAGTGTTCTCAACTCTTCCAAATATTCAGTGGAAGAAGAGGTAGCGTAGAAACCTTTCATCTACAATTTATTTTAGAACTTTTCTCTTAAACACCTACCAGCAATCTGAAGTAAAATAAAAATGCCCTTGTGCTGTCCTTTAACTACTTCTGATGAGATTCAGTTGTAAAAGCAGAAAAGGAATAAGGAACTATCTTTAATAGTTACAATCTTTACAGCTAATTTTCTGAAGTTTTGCTGTGATATTTGAACTAGTCCCATCATTTCAAAGGCAGAGAGAATTCAGCTCGGTGCCACCATATTCAGTCTTAAAACGGATGCTTTATGTGAGGGTAACACTGAGGTGGTGATGTATGATTCCATTATTCAGAGAGACACCAATAGTACTATTCTCTATTATCTTTCTACTCTCTTCCTATTACAGAGATCCACACAGAGATTAGTACTTGGATTGACTTGGCCTGAGTTTGATTAGGAGCAGACAGACTAGTTCAAGGCAGTGATTCTAACGTATTCTTTCCACGTCTGCTATCCTTTTGACCATCACGACAGGCAGGCAGGTAACTGAGATAGAGAGAGGGAAGAAAACCTCAAAGGAAACAAGATGCAAACACTGTCAGAGTAAAACACAGTTATGACTCCCGCATTAGGTGATTTCAGAGCTGATGTGAAGAGGTAAGAACACACACGAGATTCATGAGAACACGTCTGTGAAGAGGAGAGCTAATACAGCCTCCACACTGGGTCATTAGGAGTTTTTTGGGGTTTTTATTATTATTAATTTAGTTTGTTTCTTTTTCATTTAAATGAATATCTACAGAGATTTTGGAATTCCATTCATTCATTGTTGCACCCTTCTCCCCGCACAAACCCCTCCTCCCCCCCTTTGCTCCTCTCCTTGAAAAGCAAAAGAAAAACTCCCTCATTGGTACACAATCCCCCCGCACCTCCCCAAACCCCACCCCCTACCCCCAAATATAATCCACTCTGCAACCCTCATTAGGAGTTTTTAAACAGTGATAACTTAGACTAATGACAAGTACCTTCTACATATAATCGAAGGGTATGAACAACTAAGTTAATTAATTGTGTTAGAACAATACAGTTAAATTCAGTATATCCTTACTTTATATCCTGAAATCTGCTATGAAGGACTTCTCCAAAATTCTAAAGAGCTAGAATGTCATTTGAAAGACTAAGGTGCCCAACAACCAGGAGAAGATAAAATGGGACCTTCTAAGAATCAAATCCTTATGTAAAATGGTTCAACCACTGTGGGAGGCGATATGGCGCTTTCTCAAAAAGTTGAAAAAAACTTCTCCAATGGGGTAAAAAGGGAAGCCACAGACTGGGAAAAAGTATTTGGTAATGACATGTCAGATAAGGGACTTATATCCAGAATTTATAAAATACTTGAGCACGACAGCAAGATAAAAGTAAATAATCCAATAGAAAAATGGGCACAGGATATGAACAGACACTTCACCAAGGAAGACATTCAGATGGCTAACAAGCACATGAAGAAATTTTCAAAATCCCTAGCTCTAAGAGAGATGCAAATTAAAACAACTATGAGATATCCTCTCACCCCAGTCAGAATAGCAAAATGTAACAGAACAGAAAGCAACAAATGCTGGCGAGGTTGTGGAGAAACTGGAACCCTTATTCACTGTTGGTGGGAGTGTAAAATGGTGCAACCACTGTCTAAGGCGGTAAGGCGGTATGGCGTTTTCTCAAAAAGTTGCAAATAGAAATACCATTTGACCCAGCAATTCTACTACTGGGAATATACCCCGAAGAGACCATAACTGACATCCAAACAGACATATGCATGCCCATGTTTATCGTGGCTTTGTTCACAATAGCTAGGAGTTGGAAACAACCTAAGTGCCCATCAAGAAACTAATGGATAGAGAAGCTGTGGTATATTCACATATTGGAATACTATGCTGCATTGAAAAATAAGGAACTCATGCAATATTCTTCAAAATGGGTGACCCTGGAGGACATTATGCTGAGTGAAGTATCTCAGTCACAAAAGAACAAATACTGCATGGTTCCACTGTTGTAAAACAGGACTGACATTGGGGTTGGGGGAGACTGAAAAGGATGGGTTCAATAATGTATACTGCATTGAAACAGATGAGGGAGAAAACTGTTTATAAGGGATATGTGATTATGTATTTTTGTCATGACAGGAGTCCAGAGGGAAGGCTGCATAGTGGAGTGGACCTGGGGGGAGGGATTGTAAAACAATGAAAGAATTTTTCTTTTACTTTTCCAGGAGGGTAGTGTACTAGGGGGGAGGATTGGGAGGAGAGAAAAGTGCAACAATGAATGATTGGAAATCCAAAGCCTCTGTAAATTTTCATTGAAATTAATAATAAAGTTTAAAAAATTTAAAAAAAAAAAAAGACTAAGGTGCACCTGATCCAAGCCATTGACTACACTGAGCAACATCACATTATAGTCCATCCACAGGTATAGTGATTAGAGTTACAAAACCTATATGAGGCACACAATTAATAGTTTTCCCTACTCCCTAGCTATCCAATGCACCTGGGCATGATAGCCTACCAGACCCTCGGCGCATGCTGATGCTAGAGAGAGTAATGGCAGGCAACAGTTTTTCAGGGTCTCTGTGGTTTACAAGTTGAACGTACCAAATTCTATCCTTTTATACTTGTCAACTCACCTCAACTCAACTCATTGCTGTTGAGTCGGAATAGACTCATAGCTGACCCTCAAGCAGGTTTTCAGAGGCTGGAAAATGGGAGCTCTGGTGGTTTAGTGGTTAGGACTTGTGTCCTAACACAAGCTCCTGCAGGTAGATTGGATCACCTTGCCACTAACAGCAGAGCCACAAACAAACAATGGTAACAAAAATCAGTTGTCCTCTTTTCCTGTTAAACCACTGGAATTTTAGCTGCTTTGGTAAATACAGATTCACTGGATATTTAAAATTTTTTTTTGTCTGAAAAATATGCAGACTTAGAAAATAAATCCTTCTGCACATTCATGGGCCAAGATAAGCATTTCTGCCTTTTTATTTCCCTTCTGGATTTCTAAATATCCTTAGTTTAAAATATTTTAATTTGCATTATGAGGCTTTGGAGCATTAAATTTGATCTTCATAAGTCATATCTCTGAATTTGCCATGAAAGGTGTGTGTGTGTGTGGGGGGTATTGGATATATTGGATATTGTTTCCCAAAATCTTATTACCAGTTTTAATAGCCAAACATGGTACAAGAGCTGACTTTTTGATGTTATACTAAAAGTGAAGCACAGAAGAAATTGAGCAAATGCTTTTCAAGTTGAGTCTCTCCTTTGTTTGCCTCCAGTTTTGTATTATGTCATATTTTAATTGATTTATTTTACAATCATTGACACACATTGCATTCGGTTCATGTGCCTTATGTTTTATAGGGTAATTTATATGCATTGTGTTTTATGTAATTCATTACAGTTGATCAATGCCTCTTAGCCCCTCCTTTCATCAGATCCCCATTGCCCCCTTGCCTGTTCCTTCACCAGCCTCCACCATCCATCCACTAATCTCTTCTGTCCTTTTGGGGTTCTTTACTCTCTTACTCTTCTTCTGCCCACTTTCTCTCTTTCTCTTTCCCCTTTTGAACAGTTATGCATATCCCAATGTTGGGAATTAAGATTCATAAGGTTCTTGGAAAAGTTTTGTGAGTAGCTTTAATGGATTACTCTGGAGCGAAGGAGAATCACATTTAAGGATTTGAAACAAGACCCTTATCATGCATTAATAAGTGGGCCTGTTTAGTTTTCTAACTCTTACCTCTTCCTTTTTAAAACTCTCTCTCTCTTGCTGCTCTATGCCAGAATTAGTACCTATAAAAAAGTTAGACCATAAAAAGAGAATCCTGTTTCTTTCCTCCTCACACCCACCCCCCACCCCGCTTACAGCCTTCACTAGCATTTACAGATGTTTGGGCTAAAGGGCTTTTGGTAATCTCTGCATGAAGCCTTTCAAGTGCACTCTGTTTACAATTATTACAGTCTCAATACTTTATATCCTTATGTCTTCATGCACAGAGGAAATGGAAAATCAAAACAAGGGCTTGAGTAGCTCAAAGGAGAAAACAAACAACTCTCCTTTCAGGTTTCTAAAGCTGTGGGGGGTGGGGGGGCGTTGGTGTGTGGGGTTGATGTGTGTTTAGACTACAACCTTAACTTCCCTTCAGGTTATAAAGCTCTATGTGGAGTTAAATGTCATATAGGTTAGTGATATCCATCTCAGCATTTCAGGAGTATCACATCTAAGAAAATACGTACCCAGCTTTCCAAAAATATAGAGTTATAAAATCATCTTTTATCTGTATTGAGGTTCTAGCATGTCCAAGTCATTCTAGTAATGTTATTATTCTTGATTAATCTAGTAACAAATTTATGTGTATTTGATGTACTCTTCCTTTACCCACCTTTTGGTTTCTTCCTCCCTCTCTCCTTTTCACTCATTCAGCCATTACATATGTTTCTCCCCCATGTCACATACTCTTTTCAAGGCACTAGAACACCAGTAAGCAAAATTTTTTTTTTAGTGGATCACATGGTAAGTATTTTAGACTTTATGGGACATACAGTCTATCATGACTACTCAAATCTGCCTTTATATCATTAAAATATCCATACAGAATGATAGCAAATTAATGTTGTAGCTATTTTCTTTTTTAAATCAGTGTCACTCTACTGTACTGTAGAAATTGTTGAATTCATACATATGTTCAGTTGTGTATATTTTTATAGCTTTTCTGTCTTTTATTGTAATTTCTCTTTTTTCCCTTTATTTTTTTACCTTGTTACACCACCACTTGAAGCAAAACAACACAAGATGTTGCTGCTTCACCCAAAAATAGTGTTTTTGTTTTGCCCTTTCTTGACGGGTCACTGACAAAATGCCCAAGGAGTAATTTCTCTTTTTCATTGATATTTTAATGAATGTTTATAAAGAACTTGGATTTACATGCATTCATTGTTGCACAGTTTCCTCCCTACTCCCTCTCCCCCCAATTCACTTATTTTTTTGGAATAAAAAGTTCTTTCATTGTTATACAGCCCCTGCCACCAACACCACTTTACTATGCAGATCTTATTCTGAACTTTTGTCATGCCAATAATACCTAATCATATATTCCTTTTACAATTCTCTCCCTTGTCTGTTTCGTGCCGTGTACATTATATATTCCCTCTTTTATTAGTTTACCCCAACTCCCATGTCAGTCCTGTTTTATAATACTGGTATTATGTAGTATTTGTCCTTTTTTTTGAGGAAGATATTTCACTCAGCATAATGTCCTCCATGGTCACCTATTTTGTGTATTTCATGAGTTCTTTGTTTTCGGTGCTGCATAATATTCCATTATGTGAATAAGCCACAGCTTCTCTATCAATTTGTTTATTGATGGACACATGGTTGTTTCCAACGCTTAGTTACTGTGAACAAAGCAGCAATAAACATGGGTGTGCATATAACTACTTGGGTGGCAGTTCTGGTTTCTTTGTGGTATATTCCCAGTAGTGAAATTACTAGGTCAAATGGTAGCTCTATTTCCAACTTTTGAGAAAGCTCCATTCTGCCTTCCATAGTGGTTGCACTATTTCACACTCCCACCAGCAGTGAATAAGAATTCCAGTTTCTCCACAACCTCGCCAGCATTTGTTGTTTGCTGTTCTGTTGAATTTTACTATTCTTACTGGGGTGAGATGATATAGTTGTTTTGATGATAGCTATTTTCCAAGATAAGTTTTATATTAAAAGAACAAGTTGCAGAAAATTTGGTGCACACACAGATCATGGTATGCCAGCTTCGTCCTAAGAAACAACAAGAGGCAAGCAAGATCTCTGTTTCCTCTCTGAAAAATCTTTCCATGTCTTTGCCCCTTTTGTAATTGGGTTATCAGTCTTTATCTACTGGAGGCCAAAGATTATTCTGTAAACTGTTGTTATGAGTCCCTTGTCTGAGATGGTATTACCAAATGTTTGTTCCCTGTTGATAGGTTTTCTTTTCACCCTGTTGGGAAAAGTTTTTGATGAGCACATTTAAGATTTAATCTTTAGAATGTCCTATTAATAAATGTTATCCTCTCCAGATTCTACAATTTCTGGCTGTATTTGTCTGTCTCTTTATACCATAGGTTAGGTCTTCTAAGCTTGATCCCAGTTTGTATCCTATGACCTTTATGGTTTTGGCCTTTACTCCCAGGTCTCTGACCCACCTTGAGTTGAGTTTTGCATATGGTGTGAGATGTGGATCCTGTTTCAGCTTTCTGCAGGTAGCAGTCCAGTTTTGCCAGCACCATTTTCTATAGAGGTGTCATTTCCTCATTTTGTTTCCTTGTAGAATATCGGTTGACCATAGATAGAGACATTCAGATGGCCAACAGACCCATGAAAAAAAATGCTCAAAAATACTGGCAATAAGAGAGATGCAAATCAAAACCACAATGAGATACCATCTTACCCAAATAGCAGTGCCAAAGGTTAGTAGGACAAGCAAGCAATAAATATTGGAGAGGATGTGGAAAGGTGAGAACTGTCATAAGCTGTTGGTGGGATTATAAAATGGTACAGCCACTCTGACATTTCCTCAAAGAGTTGAACATAGAAACTCTGTCTGACCCGGCCATTCCACTACTAGGAATATACCCCAAGAAAATTAGAGCTAAGACACAAATGGAGATTTGTACCCCATTGTTCACAGTAATGTTATTCACCATCACAAGAATATGGAAACAGACCAAATGTCCAACTGCAATTGAATGGATTGAGAAATTGTGGTACATTCACACAGTGGAAAACTATACAGCACTCAGGAGCAATGATTTTGAAAAACACTACAACTTGGGAGAGATTGAAGAGCATTCTGCTGAGAGAACTAACTCAGTCTCATAAGGACAAATACTTCATAAGACCATTATTGTAAAAATAGAAAGGTAACTAGTAAAACATGGATGGGAACACAAGGAGGGAAGGGGTGGACATAGAGGGGTGAGGGTGTGTAGAGGCAAAACCACAGGTTTGCAGAGTTTGATGGGAGGTGGGTGGAGGAAATGGGAAGGATGTGGGTGAAAGATAGGGTAATGATGAGCAAGATCTAGTGGTGATTAATTTTATAAAACATAATATAAGAGAATGATTTTATGAAACAGTATGAATAAAGAATAGCATGAAATAACGTATACTAACTTTGTAAGCAAACCAGTATAAAATGGTGGGATGGGAGAATCTATAGGCCAAATGAAAGGGAAAAAATATCTGTTTCCATACCAGCAGAGAGAGATGATGAGCATATCAATAAGAATATAAACTGTCAGGTGATCAGTAATACAGAAAACAATAAGGCAGAGTGAGATGGCTGTGATTCCGAAAATGTTATCTTCATTAGAATGGATGGAATTCTTTATCTATGAAAGTAATAATTGAGCAGAGAATTGACAAATGAAAGAGTAATCATTGTAGCTCTCTGGTTCGTACTTATCTGAGGAAACAGCAAGTACAAAAGACTCTTCTTGGAGAAGAAAAACAGTGTAATTATGATGGAGTGTCAGGAGGTAAGAGCTAGAGGAAGCAAGTGATAAATGAAGCTGTACTCCTATCGTCTAGTTCCCTGTTGGACTACCTAGTAAACTTCTTAGGTTTGATTTTACTTCATATAAAAAGCGATTGGAAATTTTTGAGCAGAGAAATGACATGTTTTGTTTTATGTATTTTAAAGATCACTCTCAAAGTTGCATGGAGAAGAGAATATTCTGGGTACAGGAAAGCAGCAAAGAGACTTTGTGTTGTGTGTATACGGTTGAGTCGGAACTGACCCATAGTGAACCTCGGTGGATTTTCAGAGGCAGTTAATCACATGGTAGAAGATTTCCCATTCTTCTCCCACGGGACAGCTGATGGCCTCAAACAGTGTGCCTTTGTGATTGCAGCACAGCTTCTTGCTGCTAGGCCACCAGAACTCCCTAAAGAGACTTTGTTGTTGTTATGTGTCATCAAGTTGCCTGTGACCCATAACAACCCTATGTACAACAGCCCTACCCTGCTCCATCTTGTGCCAATCTTAATTGACTCTGACATATCTACCCCCATTATCTCAGTCACTAAATCAATCCATCTCGTCAAGGTTCCGCCTCTCCTGCACTGTCTCTTCACTCTCCCAAGCATGACATCCCTCTCTAAGGACTGGTCCAAAGTATGTCAGATGAAGCTTTAGAATCCTTGCCTCCAAGGAACAGCCTGGTTTTAACCTTCTCTAGGATGAACCTGTTTGTTCTCCTAGCAGTCCATGGTATATTTAGTACTCTTCTCCAGCACCACAGCTCAAAGGCATCAATTCTCCTTCTGTCATCCCTATTCATTGTCCAGCTCTCTGACACATAGCAAGTAATTGCAAAGACCATGGCCTGTATGAGGCTCACTTTAGTCTCCAGACTGACATCAATTGCTCTTCAGTACTTTGGAGATGTCTCTAACAGCAGACGTTCCATTGCAATTCATCTTTTAATTTCCTGGCTGCTGGTACCAAGAGTGTTGATTGTGGAGCCAAGAAAACGAAAGCTCTTTACAATCTCAATCTCTTCACCATCCATCCTGATGCTGCCAGTCAGCCTAGTGGTGAGAATCTTTGTTTTCTTGATATTGAGCGTCAGTCCGTATTGAAGGCTGCAGTTCTTGATCTTCTGTAGCAAGTGCTTCAGGTCCTCCTTAGATTTAGCAAGCATGGTTTTGTCATCTGCATAATGCCGGTTGTTGATGAGTCTTCCTCCAATCCTGATGCCACATTTTTCCTCATAAAGCCCAGCCTCCCGGATAATCTGTTCTGCGTATAGATTGAAAAGATATGGAGATAGGACACATCGCTGGTGTACGCCCTTCCCAATTTAGAACCATACAGTGTTTTCCTGCTCTGTTCTAAGGACTGCCTCCTGGCCCAAGGATACATTTTGCATAAGCACGATCAAGTGTTCTGGGATTCCCATTCTTCTCAGAGTTAGCCACAGATTGTTGTGATCAACACACGGTCAAATACCTTTTCATAATCAATGAAATACAGTTAGACAATCCTCTGGGACTCACAAATCTTAGTCAAAGCCAAATAAGGGTGATGAAATTGACTTCTACCATAAAAAGGTTATGCGTGATTGAATTCTGAATAGATTTTTTAAGATCATGTCAGTAGGATTTACTAATAGACCAGATATGCAGCATGAGAGAGAGAGAGGAGTCAACACAATGCTAAGATGGTATGAGCAAGTAAAAGAAAGACGTTTCCATTAAGTAGAGTAAAACCTAAACTCTATAGCCATAGAGTCAATTCTGAGTGAGTTGTAGCGACGACTCTGCACTAGGTCCCAGTGGCTGTAAATATTTTTAAAGAGGATTTTACTCATCTTTCTCTTATGGAGCAGCTCATGGATTCAAAAAAGCACAACACACTATATATGGGAGATTATTTGAAAGAGTAAGTATATGAGAAAAATCCATGTATCAGCAATGAAACAATTGAAAATGAAAATAAGTTCCATCTTTAATATGTTAAATTTGGAATGCCGGTCAGTTGTTAAAATGAGGTAATGGGAAGGCGTCAGATAGACAAGTTGGGAATCCAAGAAAAAGGTGTAGAAAAATGGGCAGGAAGAGACCACCCAGAAAATAATTGGTTTTGAACAATAGAAATGGTTTAAGACAGAGGCCTGGGCTAGACAATCATTTATAGTGAATAAGGAGAAAAGGGATATGTTAAGAAAAACTGAGTAGGAGCAGTCATTGAAGAAGGTTTACCAAGAGTTGATGATTCAGTAAGGAGGAAAGCAATTCATAAAGGACAGAACTATCCACTCAGCCAAAAAGTGCTGAGTTCCAAAAAGATAAAGACAGAGGATCTACACTGGAATGTCTTTACGAGGACAGCAGTGTTGCTGACAGGATTTTGTAACGATGGGGCGAAAGCTGAGATAGAAGGTATAGATAACTCTGTAGTTTTGCTATCAAGGAGAGCAGAGAAATGGGAGAGCTGCTCAAGGATGATGGTAAAATGAGGTGTTAGTCTTAGGAGATACTCATGAGGTAACAGGAATGATCATTCCAGGCTCATTTTTAACAAATTGTCATTAAGTTAGTCAGTGAAACATCAGACACTGGAATTTTAATTTTTGAACAAGGAACACTCTTTTAACTTTTATAAGTTGATGCTGTGGTAAAAAAAAGTTGATGCTGTAGTTATATATGTAATAGGATTAAAAGGCGGTTTCTGCCTCATTGTCGTTGAATGGATGTGGAGAATTAGTATGTAATAATATTAGCATAATGATCCCCATCTAGTTCTTATAAGAGGGTTTTAAATTTTGGATTTGGGAGCAAGGTTTGTTGATTCAGTATATGAAAGTCAATCAGTATCATCTATTATATCAATAGAATAAAAGAGGGAAAATCATGTGATCCTCTCAAGGGATCCAAAAAAAGCACTTGCCGAAATCCAGCATGATTTAATGATAAAATCCTCCACCAACTAGGAATAAGAGGGAACATTCTCAACCTGATAAAGAGGAAAATATGAAAACCTACGGTTAACATCATATTCTGTGCTGAAAATTGGTTATTGCCCCTAAGATTAGGAAGGAGACAGGAACTTCTGCTCTGTTTCTTTCTGTACAACATCACACTAGAATTTCATGCCTGAGAAATTAAGCAAAACTAAGAACAAAAGGCATCCAGATTAAAAAGGGATAAAGAAGATAAACTTTATCCACTTGCACATGACATGTGATGTCTTTGATAGATATCATTAAACAGTGTATGTGAGTGCACACGTGCATGCGCGCGCACACACATATAAAGATTTACAACCTCAGAAACCCAGTGAGAGGATATTATGATTTGGAATAAACTCATCAGTGAGGTAGGATGTGTGTGCGTATATAGCTCTGTTCTAATGGTTAAGAAGTTGTGCTGTCCACCTGAAGGTTCAAGGTTTGCATCCACCAGCTGCTCTGTAGCAGAAAGCACAGCAGTGCCTTTCTGTGGGATTTACTTCTTCTGAAGACTCGCCTGGGGGTCCACTATAATTGGATTTTGATTCCACAGTGATGAGTTACAGTAAGAAATTAATTGTTATTTGTATCATAGTTATATGATACCAGCTAAATACACAAAAGTCAGTTGAATGTCCATATACCGGAAAAAAAGAACATAAAAGAGATTTGCAGTCTTCAGTATCTGAAAAAATAAAATATAGTATATTCTTTTTTTAGGATGTGTCTAAGTTCTCCAATTTGGGCCTCTTATAAATGCAACCATATTAATATCCACATAATCTTCGCCACCATTTCTTTTCTGCTGTCCATTTCTTATTATGAAGGTAGACAGTTTACACAAGTTCAAATAAAGAAACAAACAAAAGCTTTAATAATGACAATTAAGTGACATTTTGGAAAGTACCAGTTGCCTCAACAATGTGTGCTTAGTTCAGTCTTAGAGCCTCATCCTCATGATTTTTCCTCCAAAGCCTTTTGAGATTTCAAGCTCCAAGAGTCATGAGTCAACCTGTTTTTCAGCAGCAATTAGAACTGGAAATGACTTAAGATTCTTAATCTAATCACTATTGGACATCTGACTTTAACTCTCAATTGATCATTCATTTCGCTATTTCATAAATGAGATCCAGTGGGAATATTTCTCAGTGCTTCTTAACCCTTGTCACTAAATTCAGGCTTACTCCCCCATGAAAAGGATAGGATATGCTTTTTAATATCTTTTCTCCCTAATTGTTAAATGTAGACTATTCACTTAAAGGCCTCCTGATTTTAATGTAGCTTTTTAGTCATTTGTCAGTAGATCTCAAAACTATGGGTGTACAAAATTCATATCTCAGAAATGCATCTTTTTGCTAAAACATTTAGGAAGAAACTTTAAATTGTGATGGCTTCTCTAATCTCCTACTTTGTTTATGAGTGTTTCTGTGTGTTCTTAGAGAAAGAGGTCAATTCATGTATATATGCTCTGTGTCTCTACACACATGCATGTGTTGTTATTAGATGTCCAAGTGATTCTGATTCATAATGACCCCATGTGACAGAATGTTGTTTTTTGCTCTTGTGTACTATCGAGTCATAACTGACCTGTAGCTGACTCTCTAGAGGATTTTCAGAGGTGGTAAAATGCAGAGGAGGAGATTGCCCATCTCCTTCCTGTGACGTAACTGGTGAATTTGAACCATGTACTTTTGGGTTGGCAGCGCAGTTCATTACAACTAAGCCATCCAAGGTCCCTATAGAAGCAGATCCGCAGGCCTTTCTTCAGCAGGGTACTGTGTGGGTCGAACTACCAATCTTTCCGTTAGCAGCTAAGCACTTCACTGTTGTACCATCATAGTTGTTCTTGTTGTGTACCATTGAACAAGAACCGACCTTTAGCTGATCTCCCGGTGGGTTTTCAGAGGCAGTTAATTTGCCCATCCTTCTCCCGCAGAGCAGCTGGTGGCCTCACACAGTGTACCTTCAGGATTGCAGCACAGCTTCTTGCAACTGGGCCACCAGAGCTCCCATTGAGGCTTTAAATATATTTAATAAGCTCTGAGTAAGGACCCCTTGTATTTTGTATCCATGGATATATAGATGCCAGTGTAAACAAGAAGATGACGAGAATAGGAAGAGACAGGCAGCCTTTCAGTCCTTGTCCCAGCCAATTATTTTGTGAGTTGAATGTAACCATATTGGACTATATAAGCATGAATACAGTAAGACCCCAGGTCACAAACTTCAGACTCATACTTGCCTTTTAATGTTACGTAAATTTGCCTTCACATTGAAATGATTGAAGAACTAATCCCTGCAAAGGAACACAAACCTCTGGCATCTCGTTAATTCTGACTTACAGCAACCCTGCAGGGCAGAGTAGAAATACCCCATCAGGCTTCCAGGGCCCTAAACTTAGTGATAAGGAATGGTACTGCCAACACAAGATAGGCAGTTTGAATCCATCAGCTGCTTCATGGTAGAAAGAAGGACATTCTTCTTCCATGTGATTTACTGCCTCTGAAAATCTGCTAGAGGGTCAACTGTGGGTCGATTCCAACTTGGCAGGACACAACAACCACAGCAAACCTGTATGGACGCAGATGACCACATCTTTCTCTTGTTGAGCAGTTAATAGGTTCAAATCTCAGAGCGTTTTAGCTGCTGAGCACTTAAACACTGTGCCACCAAACACCCAAGCCGGCCCCAGCTTACAACAAAATATTCATCACAATCATTTTTACTTGCTGCACAAGTGAAATCCTTTAAAAGGTTTGAGCCTTGTTTTGCATGGCTAAATAAAGAGACATATGTACTTGTTCCAATACCTATACATTTGACTTAAAGACACAGAAAAGGATCTCATTCATAATGCACAGACTCCTTACACTGCTATTGCATGTTACATCTGCTGTTAATCATGTCTTGGTCCTTCACTTTCAATCCCAGTGCATGTTTTATCCCTTCCTTTGATCAAGCTTGCATTCCTGCATTTGGTGAAGCTTGTCAAGCTTCTTTCTGTGCTTGGTACTGAAGGCGCAGGGGGTCAACCCATATCTCTAAGAGGTGAGACCTGAGGACTCGGCAAAAGAAACCAGATTACAGGGTAGCACCCGTCGTCCGCCTGACAAAGGGCTTGAGAGCAGCCATCAGTCTGGCATTAGGACTTCACAGGTGGTTCAGCCTTCTGGCTCTCAGGCCTGAAACAAACCAATTGAAACCTATCTTTATTACAAAGTCAGAGCTGCAGGGGCCAGGCCATATGGACATGCAGGCTGCCCATTTGAACTGGCAGTGCTGGAACTAATTTCCCCAGGTTTTTATGTTGTTATTAAAGTGGCCAGGCCTGCTTCAGGAATGCTCTGCAGGCTGGACCTGTACTCCCAAGGGCCAGGGCCCAGTAAGACACAGCCTGCAGGCGTGGCTGCTCTGTGAGGCTACAGGAAGCTGCTTCAAGAACACGGGACCACCAGTGAGATCAGCCTATCTCAGCTCTTCAGGATATTTTCCTGGGTGCAAAAAGGAATTGAGAAGCCTGGCCTGATGGTGACAAAGCAGCTGGAAAAAAACAACTATGACTCTTAGTGAGCCTGTGAATAACAGATCTGAACCCTGTGCTGTCCTGTGCTGTCCTCATCATCTCTGACACACTTGAGCTCATTCTTACAGCCACTGTGTCAGTTCATCTTGTTGAGGCTCTTCTTCTCTTTCTCTGATCTTCCACCTTTCCCAGTATATTATCCTTTTACAAGGACTGACTCCTTCTGATATTATACCCAAGATACATGAGATGGAGTTTCACCATTGTTGCCCCAAGGAAGCAATCTGGTTGCAGTTTCTCCAGGATCTATTTATTTGTTCATTTGGCTGTCCATTAGATATTTAGTACTCTTCTCCAACACCACAACTTAAAGGTATCAAGTCATTTTCTGTTATCTCTGCTCGTTGTCCAACTTTCAGATGCTTAGGAAGCAATTGAAAATACTATGGATTGGATCAGGCACACCCTAGCCTTTAAACTGACATTGTTGCTCTTTTGAACTTTGGAGAGGGCCTTGAAAGCAGATTTCCCCACTGTAATACATCTTGATTTCTTGACTGTTACCATAGGTGCTGATTGTGAAATACCTGACCTGAAAAGTGCACAAGTGTCTGGTCTGTTTCCTTTTAAAAGAGAAGCTGTCAGCATGTTCCCCATGACTCATCGTCAGAGCCCCTGGACACAGCAGTGTTCAGACATAGCATCTGCTGTGTGTGACTCCCTCAATGCCCTTTTGCTGCCAGCTCAAAACCTTTGGGTTTCTGAGTCTGACCTCCATAGTTTATAATTTTATACCCTCATGTACCATGCATACTGTCTATTGGCCCCCCTGTCCTGCTCAAATGAACTCACCATCCTTTTTCCTGGAATTGCCAGCATGTCAGTGCCTTCACGTGCTCTCTCACTCCTCTGCTTCAGGTAGCCCTGGCTCTTCTCACTCAGAGTCCATGCATCCCTGCCTCACCTCAGAGCATTGTTTATCCCATTCGTGTGGAATTTGTCACACACAGCATATGTGTAGTTGTCAGTTCCTACCTCTTCACCAACATCGTAAGACCTGAGCTCAGGATTTATTTCCATTTCCTAGGTACCTTAACTCTTCTGGCCTAGTTGTACAGCACTGTACTGCCAAACCAAAGGTATGTAGTTCAAATCCATCAACTGCTGTAGGGAAGAAAGATGGTGGCCATTCTCCTGAGTGATTTACTGCCTCTGAAAACCTGCTGAAGGATCAGAGTCAATCCAGACTCTGTGGTAGACAACAATATAACATGCTGACTCCAGTACTGTGCAGAAAGCTCATGGACATCTGAAGATGGTGGTCTGCCTTTGTGCCTTAGGCAGGGCTGGTCCAGGATGCCTCAGAGCCCAGCATGCCCACCTTGTGGCTAGAATCTTCCATGGAGCCTCAGACTGAGCTATTTATTGTGCAGACAGGAATAATGGAAAATCATTTTAACAGCGTTCTGTGGTGGTACTAACCGCCCTTTCCTTGAGGGCCTGGAGTCCACTGCCAGACAGAGTATTGATGGAGACAGCTCGCTTCCCCCGCCAGTCCTCACTCTCCACTGTAATTAGGAAGTCAGCTTGTTTGAAATACAGTCTCACAGGTGCAGGATCCAGCCTTGACAGGTGATTATATTTTGATTTTTTATCATCCTATGAAACATAACAGAAAAAGGGATTTCAGAACATAAAGCGTATTCAACCGCAAATGAGATATTAGTATAAAAATTCTTCCATGTTGTTAAATATTTACTCAATACAGGGTTTCTACCTTCTGCCAACCTGAAGCATTTTCTTGGCAAATATGCCTGTTGTGGAACTTTGGAAGCCTTTCTGTACCACTCCTCTAACTACATAAATATAGCCATCTGTCTGTGCTAGGTAAACAGCCTGACCTCTATACTTTTTCTTTAAAAAAAAAAGAAAAAACACAAAAACAAACTTTGTGTTAATTTTCTAAAATTTGACCCAAATAATCTTGCCTCTGCTGCTGATTCTTTGTTAAGAGCCAAAAGGACACAATTATACAGAGCTCCAGAAACATCTAGTACATTCCTTTCTTCTCCAGTGTTATCTGAAACCCCCCTGAGAATTCTATTTTTTAAGTTCCCCACACTCTGCCTGCTCCTGAGAGGCAGTACCCATGGCTCCTACTGCTGTATTATTCACTGCTCTTTATTAAAGCATGCTATTTCCAAAGCATCCAGTTTCTTTTAAATTTTATTTGCACAGACACCAGTGTTCCGCCACAAACGTAAGTAAAATCAGGTCAATGGGTATTGATTTCTACCCTGTGCGAACTCTGGTGGTGGAGTCCGCTGTGTGCTGTGCTACTTACTCATCAAAAGGCCACACTACGCAAGTGATTCAAATCCACCAACCACTTCTGGGCAGGAAAGCGAGCAAGCTCTTCTTTTTATGGTTTGCAGCCTCCATAGCGTGATAGAGGGTTGCTGTGAGTTAGCGCCACTCAACAGCAGTTAGGTCTTTTCTGATTGGGTTGTTTTGGTTTTTTGTTTGTTTTGTGTGAAAGTTCAGGATGACAGTTGTTAAGCACTCAGCTCCTAATCCAAAAGTTAGCACTTCAGACTCGTAAGAAAGATGTGGTGGTCTCAGCATTGGAAACCCAGTGGGGCAATTCTTCTGTCCTTAGGGTCACTGGGAGTCGAAATCATCTCTCTGGCAATAGGTTATGTTTGGCTTTTCCTTGCTAGTTAAGGAGCCATTCATAACCAGCTACTAAATGGAAGGTTAGTGGTTTGAGGTGCCTCAGTGGTTTGATAGAAAAAAGCCTTGACCATATGCTCTGTGTAACAGCCCTGCTCTGAAGCACGTGGGGTCACTGTGAACTTCAGTGGCCTCACAACTGCTCCCAACAACAGTTTGTGCCAGTTGCTAGGTTCATTTTGAAAAAGGAATGTTAATGATTGGCAAGAAGCTGTGCTGCAATCCCGAAGGCAGGTGGTTCAAGGCCACTAGTTGTTCTGTGGGAGAAGAATAGGCAGTCTCCTCCCTTGCGATTAACTGCCTCTGAAAACCTTCCAGAGGGTCAGCTATAGGTCATTTTTGACTCTATAGTACAAAACAACATATACATATTATATGAAGAGAGAGAGAGAGAGAGTATTTTCAAGTGATATCCTCAGAATAGTCAAATTGAGAGGATAAATACATATTTTAATGATGTCACCTCTTAATCATTCTTAGAATGACTTCATTTTTTTACAGCAGTAAGAATGAACAGTTAAGGATCTAGCATGTTTACTTGAGTTTTGATCTAAACCAGGTCTCCCTAGACTTGCCAGCCACTTCATGTTGCAGCCTGGCTAGGAATGACTGTTGACTCATCTGAATTTATGTCTACTCTAAAATTTCAGGTGTCTCCCACTTCCTTATCTGCTTATGTTTTTATCTCCTTTGGTGGTTAACAGTGCTGAGTCCGTAGAAAAGACACACACCCACACACAGGCCACACCCTTCTATTTGTTTGTTGAGCATTATTATCTAAACCATGTAATTTTCAATTGCTTTATACCCATCTGAAAATTGGACAATGAATAAGGAAGATCAGAGAAGAATCCATGCCTTTCAGTTATGTTGCTGGCAGACACGCAGTATTGATTATACCATGGACGGCCAGAGGAACAAACGTGTCTTGCAGAAAGTGCAACCCTGGTGCTCCTTAGAAGTTAGGATGGTGAGACTTTGTCACCATGTCACCAGGAGGGGCAGTCTTTGGAGGAGGACATCATTCTTGAAAAAGTAGAGGAACAGGAAAACCCTCAAGGAGACGATTGACACAATGGATGAAACCAAAACAGAGATTGTGAAGATGCAGGATTGGGCAGAGTTTTATTCTTTTATACAGAGGCTGCCTGTTAGTCAGCTAAATGCCACTGGACTGAAAAATGTGAGTGTTTATTACAACATATGTTTGTTTTTTTTTTTATAAAAAAGTTCCTTTGGTTTAACATTTAACGAAGTCTTCTACCACATATTTTGATAACTATGTAACTACTTTTCAATCGCAAATTCTAATTGGTCAGTTTTCTTTTTAAGAGTTATATTTTCTTCTGTGTTTATTACTAATTTTTATATCAGGAATTCTTTTCATATTGTTGTTGTTGTTGTTATGTGTTGTTGAGTCACTTGCGCCTCATAGTGACCCTATGTACAACAGCCCTAAACCCTGCTCTGTCCTGTGCCAGTCACACTGTCTCTGACACACCCATCCTGATTACCCCAGTCACTGAATCAATCCACCTCATAGGGGGCCTTCCCCTTCTGCGCTGTCCCTCCACCCTCCCATGCATGATGTCCCTCTCCAGGGACTAGTCCCTCCTTACAACATGTCCAAAGTATGTTAGACAGAGCCTCAGAATCCTTTGCCTCCAAGGAGCCACCCGGTTTAACCCTCTCCAGGATGAATCTGTTTTCCTAGCAGTCCATGGTACCCTCAGTACTCTTCTCCAGCACCACACCTCAAAGTTATCAGTTCTTCTATCCTCCCTAGTCATTGTCCAACTCTCTGATGCATAACAAGTGATTGCAAAGACCATGGCCTATATCAGACGCATCTTAGACTCCAGAGAGACACCATTGCTCTTCAATACTTTAGAGAGGTCCCTAACAGCAGACTTTTCCATCGCAATACGTCTTTTAATTTCCTTGCTACTGGTGCCAAGAGTGTTGACTGTGGAGCCAAGCATATACATATGTAAATTAAAACTGTATCTATGTGAAATACACAGATTTTATTGGAATGATGATAATAATACATCATTATCATGCCAAGAAAAACCTTTGTATGTTTGTAAAGGTTGGAGAAAGACATGATGCTCAGAAAGATGGAGGGACAGCACAGGAGAGGAAGACTTTGGATGAGTTGGATTGATACAGTAAATGGGGTTAGGTATGTCGGAGTATGTTGTACATAGGGTCGCTATGAGTCGCAAGCGACTCGACGGCACATAACAACAACATGTCGGAGTCAATGAGACTGGCTCAGGACAGAGCAGGCTCAACACTGTGGTGCATAGTGTTGTTATGAGTCACAGACAACTTGGTGGCACATGTTGTTGTTGTTAAGTGCCATCAAGTCGTAGATGACTCATAGCGACCCTATGAAAAAAAGACCTAAACACTTCTATAACTTTCGTCGTTTCTCCACATTCATAGAGTTTCTGGAGGTAAGCCATTTCGGAAGTGGATGCCACACCTCCTTCCAAGCTTGTTTTAATCAGGAAGCTCCACCAAACACTGTTCACCATGGGTAACCATTATTGCATTTGACACATCAGTGTCACAGTGTTGAGCAACCATGAGTTAACTCTGTACAACAAATGGACAGAACAGTGCTATACCACTCAGAAGGATGTTTGACCAAAAATCAATTAAAGCCAAGCCTTTAAATAGTGCCCAAATCACATCATCTCACACCCATTAGCAAGTCAGCATTCCACCTTAATCCTCATCAGAACCAGCAAACAAGCCTCTGTAGAATCCAGTTGCTGCAGATGACTGCCACATTGGATTCTAGCCCCTGCGTGACACATACATCTATATATATATCACTCTTGATCTGGTTCTATTTCATGGTCTTTGTCGTTTCTTTTAGAGTTAATTTTCTAAATATGGAGTTACTTTACAAACAACTATGTTGTTGTTGTTAAGTGCTGTCGAGTTGCAGGCGACTCACAGCAACCCTATGAAGAAGAGTCTTCAACATTTGGATGCCTTTCATCTTCTCTCCAGGTTCATAGGGTTTCCAGAGGTAAGCTATTATGGAAATGGATGCCACTCCTCCTTCCAAGCTTGTTTTAATTGGGGAGCTCCACCCCACTCCACATTGGGTAAGCAGCCATTAACGCATTTGACACAGCAGTGTCACAGTGTTCAGCCTCACAGCAACCACAAATGGCCGCTGTACTGTAACTTGTACACCAGGGCTATACGACCTAGAGGAATGTCTGAACAAAAACAATGAAAGACAGGCCCGAGGGCTGCGGATTAAACGTCACCCACCTTTGGCTTGTAGCATTGCTTTCTGTCTTCTAGGCCAAGGGATCTCTCTCTCTATGTTTATGTTATTGTTGTTAAGTGCCGTCGAGTCACAGGCCACCCATAGCGACCCTATGAAGGAGAGTCCTCGATGCTTGGGTGTCTTTCATCCTCTCTCCAGGTTCATAGGGTTTCCAGAGGCAAGCTATTACGGAAGCGGATGCCCCTCCTGCCTCTAATTATAAACAACTATATGAACGATAATCCTTCTGATAGAGCAATGGATAAAGAATATGAATGGATATTTTAGGATTAGGATATTAGTGCATTTAATAAGCATGTTGTTGCTGTTGTTAGTTATTGTCAGGTGCATTTACACTTTGGCCAAACTATGTGTGCAGAGTAGAACTGTACCATAGGAACTTCACGACTGTGACTTTTTGCAAGCACGTATGAGGCCCACCTTCCAAGTCACCTTCTCTGGGTGGGTCACCTTCTGGAGAGTCATCAAGATCTTAACCGTTTGAACTACTTGGATATTGTTTTTAAATAAATATTAAAAACCTCACTGCCTTGAAGTCATTTCCAACTCATAGCCCTCCCTCCATCGAATTTCTAAGACTGTAAACCTTTTCTAAAATATTTTCGTTTTAATTGTTATTTTAATGAAAATTTACAGAAAAGTTGGATTTTTATTCATTCATTGTTGCACATTTTCCTTCCTTCCCTTCCTTTTTTTCCCTTCCCTTCCCTTCCCCTTTCCCCAGTTCATTTTACTTTTTAAAAAATATTCATTCATTTTTGCACAATTTCTTCCTCCCCCTTCCCATGCCCCTCCTTCCCTCCTCTTTTGCCGTGTACCTCTTATTCTGGACTGCTGTCTTACATATAATGCCTGATCATATGTTCCTTAGAAATAGTTCTCTCCCTCATCTGTTCCAGTACAGTGTTCATTGTCTATCTGCTGTTTTCCTTTTTTCTCTCACATCAGTCCTACTTCATAACAATGGGTTAATGCAGTATTTGTCTTCTAGAGACTGAGACCCTTCACTCATCATAATGTCCTCCAGGATCACCTATGTTGCATAATGTTTTATGAGTTCATTATTTTTCAGTGCTGCATAGTATTCTATTGTTTTTCTGTCCATTTGTTTGTTGATGGGCATTTGGATTGCTTCCATCTCTTTGCTGTAAATAACGCAGCAGTAAACATGGGTATGCATACATCTGTTTGGATGGCAGTTCTGGTTTCTTTAGGGTTCTTTCCCAGCAGTGCTGGTTGCAAATGATATTTCTATTTCCAACTTTTTTAGAAAGTACCATACCACCATAGATCAAGGGAAAAATATTTGGTAATGACATATCTACAATCAGAACTCTTGGTACCAGCAGCCTGGAAATTAAAAGACGAATTGCATTGGGAAAGTCTGCTGTCAGGGACCTCTCTAAAATATGAAGAGCAATGATGTCAGTCTGAAGACTAAGATGCACCTGATACATGTCATGGTCTTTGCAATCACTTGCTATGCATCAGAAGTCTGGACAATGACTATGGATGATATACGGTGAATTGATGACTTTGAGCTGTGGTGCTGGAGAAGAGTATTGAATATACCATAGACTGCTAGGAGAAAAAAAAAGTTTGTCCTGGAGTGTGTGAAGCCAGACTGCTTCTTGGAGGGAGTGACTGGAGTAATGGGGATAGGTGTGTCAAAGACAGTGAGATTGGCACAGGATAGGGCAGGGTTTAGGGCTGTTGTGCATAGGGTCGCTATGAGTTACAGGTGACTCATAGCATATAAAATCAATGACATATTTGATAAAGGACTCATCTAAAACGTATAGAATACTTTAGCACTTCAACAAGGAAAAGATAAACAATCGCAAAATGGTCACATATGAATAGACACTTTGCCGAGGAAGACATTCAGATAACAAACACTCACATGAAGAAATATTCAAAATCCCTAGCTAGCAGAGAAATGTAAATTAAAACAACTATGAGATATCTCACCCCAGCAACAATAACAACATTCAGCAGAGCAGCAGGCAACAAATGCTGGTGAGGTTGTAGAGAGACTGGAACCCTTATTCACAGCTGGTGGGTGTGTAAAATGGCTCAACCGCTATGGAAGACTCTGAATCATAATAAGGAAATTGCCCATCTATCTCTCTCTCTTGTGCCTGGTGAATTCGAACCATTGGTGATGTACAGTCTGGATTAGCAGTTAAATACACTGTGGACTAGGCTACCAGAAGTACATAATAAGTGTGTTACTGCTGTTGCTGCTGTTGTGTGCTGTCAAGTCAGAACTAAGTCATAGCTGACTCTCCACCGGGTTGTCAGAGGCAGTAAGTCACACAGGAGGAGATTGCACATTCATCTCCTGTGGCTCAGCTGGTGGAGTGGAAAAGATACTCTCCCAGTAATTAAATAATGCAACTAAAATAGGTGATCAGTTTTTAATGTATAAGATTGGCAACTGTATAGGAAATAAATGTAAAGAACATTACTAAGGTCTTCCCAATATACATTAGGAGAAGATACAAATGCTTTAGAGGATTATTTGATGAGGTATTTAAATTTAATATGTTTATGTAACGTGACCTAAAAATTCTGTGTGAAGAATTGATCCTATAGAAGTACAAAAGTTTGAAGGGAGACACGTTCAGAGATTTTTTCATGGCTTGAAGTAATACTAGAAGCAATATAAATCCCCAGCATTTCATTAAATAAACGAGTATCTCCAGGCAGTAAGATGTTCTGTGCAGCCTTTAGAACAAAGATAAATCTCAGGACACTAAAACTCAAGTAGCAAAAACCAAAATGGATAATTAAGCCCTCATAAAAAAGTAATTACTTTTGTTCATCCAAGTTGTTTATCAAGAAAAGAAAAAGACAAACTATGAATTAAGATAAAAAATTTACAAGGTTTTTTTATCGTATAATAAGGAGCTAATATTCAAAGTATTTTTTTCAAAGATTTTTACAGTTCAACACAAAGACAGTCTCTTTAACAAAAAAAGGCTAAAAGCTTTTAAACTGACATTTCAACAGAGATATTTAGATGTCCAATGAGAAAATTAAAATGTACTTAGTATGATTAGCCATTTCAAACCTGTTTCCATTTTGTCCATTCTGATTCCTGGTGAGCTTGTAAGACAGAACAGAACTTCCCCAAAAGGGTTTGCAAAGCTATAATCTTAAAAGAAGCAGGCAGCTGTATCTTATCCTGAGAAATGACTGATGGGTTTGAACTTCAGTTTTTTGGTTTGCAGCTTATCATTTAACCATTGTGCTACCAAGGTTCTTCATTAACCATTACCCCTAATACCATCAAGTCAGTTCTGACTCTTTGAGACCCTCTAGCAGGTTTCCAAGGCTATAAACCTCTCAGAGAAATGACTGTCCATCTTTCTCTCTTCGAACAAGTAATGGATTCAAACCACTGACCTTTTGACTATTAATCAGACACATTAAGCACTTTGCCACCAGGGCTCCTTTCCTTAGCTATTCTGTTTTTGGAGTCCTATCTGACCCTACAGTGGGTTTTCAGAGGCAGTAAATTGCATGGGTGGAGATTTCCCATTTTTCTTCTCTGGAGCAGTTGGTGGTTTCAAACCACCCGCATCCTGGGGGACTGCAGCACAGCTTCTTGCAGAGATGCAAATCCCACAAAATACTACCTCTTAACGATCAGAATAGCAATGGGTAGAGAAAATAAAGGAAAAGAAAACAATAAATGTTAGGAAAGTTGTGAAGAAATTTGAATACTCAGCCACTCTTTCTGGGCATGTTGAATGATAAGGCTACAGTAGGAAACAATTTGACAGTTTTTCAGAAGGCTGAACATAGAACTACCACATGGCCCAGCAATCCCAACCATTGAAAGAAGTGAAAAGATGGAAACAGAAGCTTCTATCTTATGTTCATTGCCACATTTTTCACAATAGCTACCAGGTAGAAACGGCCTAAATGATTATCAGTGGATGAACGGAGAAACAAAATACGGTATGTGCACACACTAGCATGTTAATCATAAGGGGAAATGAAATCTTAATGCATACCCCTGCATGAGTGAACCTTCAAAGCGTGATGCTGAGCAAAAAGACAAATATTATGTGATCTCACGCATATGAAATAAACTACAGAGAGACAAAGATTAGTTTTTGCCAAAACTAGGTGGGAGGGGAAATGAAGGGTTGCTTGGGAGGCGCAAAGTGGAAAAGTAGTTAGGAAAAAAGATAGTGATGGGCTTTGCACAGCAGATAGCATATAATCAATGTTATTGAATTGTACACATAGAATCTGTGAACACTGCCTGTACTTTCACCATAATTAAAAATCCAAACTAAATTACATTTTAAAAAAAGATAAATATGCACATTGTGTTGGAAAAAATACTCAATGAAAACACAGTAAGTTACCAAACAGTGTGATCTCATTAAAAATATATGTATAATCCCCATGTTGTTAGATGTTTATAAAAGTTGGATGTGTTCCAGTGGTTAGGACACTTCACCAGGTTTATTAGTAGTAGATGTTAGGATGCTAGGGGCTTGTTCTGGATTTTTGGCAGTGTTTGACTTTTGAACAAGAAGTATATCCTGTGTTTATCAGTAAATAAGGTTTTTTCAATTAAATTTTAAATTGAAATAAAATTCTTTGTCCCCTGCCCACCAGCGCTCACATGTGTGGTTGAAAATGTAATTGAATCAAAAGACTGAGAAGGCAGAGTGAAGTGGCCTCACTCACAGACTTGGGTTTCTCAGATATTCCACAGCCTACTTGTGATCCTAACACTTCTGTTATAAAAAAGCTCACCATTTTACAAAATTATCAGTTAATTAAAGGGTCATTTTTATTGTTATTTGTTCTATAATGGTGCATTGCCCGTTGTTGTTGTTGCTGTTGTTGTTGTTGTTGTCGGGTGCTTTAGAGTAAAGTATGACCAATGAACAACAGATCTGAACCTGTCATATCCTGAGCCATTCTCACACTTCCTGACACGCTAGAGCCCATGACAGCAGGCCCTGTGTCAGTGTATCTGGTTAAGGCTCTTGCTCTTTTTCACCAATCCGTTTTCTCAAGCATGATTCCCCTC
>NW_006399812.1:1270107-1271668 GCF_000299155.1 Elephantulus edwardii | reverse complement strand
ATTCAAAATGGGTGAGCCTGGAGGACATTATGCTGAGTGAAATATCTTAGTCGCAAAAGGACAAATATTGCATGGTGCCACTGCTGTAAAATGGGACTGATATCAGGGTGGGGGTAAGACTGAGAAAAACTGGATAAATTGTGTATACTGCACTGAAACAGATGAGGAACTGAATAATTTAAAAGCGATGTATGGTAGGGTATTATGGTTATCACAAGAATCTACAATTAAGGTTGCATAGTGGAATGCACTTAGAGCGGTGGGAGGGGTGCAGGGGGATTGTGTACAGGGAGGGAGTCTTTCTTTTACTTTTGAAAGAGAGGAGCAAACTGAGGGGTGAGGGGAGAGGGCTGGGCGGGTAGAGAAGTGCAGCAATGAATGAATGGAAATCCAAATTCTCTGTAAATGTTCATTAAAATTATTAAAAAGAGAAAATGTGATTTAAAAGCTTTAAAATAGAGGACAGCATCAAATAATACTAATAACAAAAAGAAATATCTAAATAAAATCTGAACACAAAATTTAAAAAAAAAAGAGATTGCTCATCTTTCTCTGTGTAGCCACTAATGGATTCAAACCACCAGAGACCCACAGTCCTTGGGTTAGCAGTGCAACTCACTATGGACCATTGTTGTTAAGTGCTGTTGAGCTCACTATGACTCATAGGAACCCTTTAATCAGAGATCTAAACTTGCCCTATTCTGCACCGTCCTTACAACCTCTGACATGCTTGAGCCCATTGTTATGGTCCCTATGTCAATTTATCCTGTTGAGAATCTTCTCTTTCTCTGACCCTCCACCTTTCCCAGCATGATGTCTTTATCAAAGGACACTCCAAAGTGATTCAAACCGCCTTCTTTCATGTTGGCAGCATAACTTCTTACTCACTGGGCCAGCAGATCTCCCTCGAGATATATACAAAAAGAGGGAAATGTGGCATAAAGGAAGATTTAGTCAAAAGGCACTTGAGTAGACCCACAGTGGCAAAATTTAACAGGGCAGCAAGTAATAGATGTTGGAGAGGATGTGGCGAGGAAGGAACTCTTACACATTGTTGGTGGAACTGTAAAATGGTGCAACCATTCTGGAAGGCAGTTTGGCACTTCCTCAAAAAGCTGAACGTAGAAATTCCATATGACCCAGCATATGAGAACTGAGGCACAAACTGAGATTTGTACACTAGTATTCATAGCAGCGTTATTCACCATCGCAAGAGCATGGAAACAGCCCAAATGTCTAACCACAAACAAATGGATTGAGAAATTATGGTACATTCACACAATGGAATATTATGCAGCACGCAGGAGCAATAACTTTGTAAATTATTACCTCACTTGAGAGGGACTGGAGAGCATTATGCTAATAATGCTCATAATCCCACGAGGATAATTATTGTATAAAACCGTTATTGTAGAATGAGTATAAGGATCCGGCAGGGGTAGGAGAAGCTGGAAGCAAAGGGATGTGGATGTGCAGGGGAAAGGGGGGCTTAATCATTGGGTTGTACAATTTGATGGGTGGGGGGCTGAGGAAAATTTTAAAAATTTATTCAAATTTGTAT
>NW_006399812.1:1258930-1270007 GCF_000299155.1 Elephantulus edwardii | reverse complement strand
CTATTCTGTTTTTGGAGTCCTATCTGACCCTACAGTGGGTTTTCAGAGGCAGTAAATTGCATGGGTGGAGATTTCCCATTTTTCTTCTCTGGAGCAGTTGGTGGTTTCAAACCACCCGCATCCTGGGGGACTGCAGCACAGCTTCTTGCAGAGATGCAAATCCCACAAAATACTACCTCTTAACGATCAGAATAGCAATGGGTAGAGAAAATAAAGGAAAAGAAAACAATAAATGTTAGGAAAGTTGTGAAGAAATTTGAATACTCAGCCACTCTTTCTGGGCATGTTGAATGATAAGGCTACAGTAGGAAACAATTTGACAGTTTTTCAGAAGGCTGAACATAGAACTACCACATGGCCCAGCAATCCCAACCATTGAAAGAAGTGAAAAGATGGAAACAGAAGCTTCTATCTTATGTTCATTGCCACATTTTTCACAATAGCTACCAGGTAGAAACGGCCTAAATGATTATCAGTGGATGAACGGAGAAACAAAATACGGTATGTGCACACACTAGCATGTTAATCATAAGGGGAAATGAAATCTTAATGCATACCCCTGCATGAGTGAACCTTCAAAGCGTGATGCTGAGCAAAAAGACAAATATTATGTGATCTCACGCATATGAAATAAACTACAGAGAGACAAAGATTAGTTTTTGCCAAAACTAGGTGGGAGGGGAAATGAAGGGTTGCTTGGGAGGCGCAAAGTGGAAAAGTAGTTAGGAAAAAAGATAGTGATGGGCTTTGCACAGCAGATAGCATATAATCAATGTTATTGAATTGTACACATAGAATCTGTGAACACTGCCTGTACTTTCACCATAATTAAAAATCCAAACTAAATTACATTTTAAAAAAAGATAAATATGCACATTGTGTTGGAAAAAATACTCAATGAAAACACAGTAAGTTACCAAACAGTGTGATCTCATTAAAAATATATGTATAATCCCCATGTTGTTAGATGTTTATAAAAGTTGGATGTGTTCCAGTGGTTAGGACACTTCACCAGGTTTATTAGTAGTAGATGTTAGGATGCTAGGGGCTTGTTCTGGATTTTTGGCAGTGTTTGACTTTTGAACAAGAAGTATATCCTGTGTTTATCAGTAAATAAGGTTTTTTCAATTAAATTTTAAATTGAAATAAAATTCTTTGTCCCCTGCCCACCAGCGCTCACATGTGTGGTTGAAAATGTAATTGAATCAAAAGACTGAGAAGGCAGAGTGAAGTGGCCTCACTCACAGACTTGGGTTTCTCAGATATTCCACAGCCTACTTGTGATCCTAACACTTCTGTTATAAAAAAGCTCACCATTTTACAAAATTATCAGTTAATTAAAGGGTCATTTTTATTGTTATTTGTTCTATAATGGTGCATTGCCCGTTGTTGTTGTTGCTGTTGTTGTTGTTGTTGTCGGGTGCTTTAGAGTAAAGTATGACCAATGAACAACAGATCTGAACCTGTCATATCCTGAGCCATTCTCACACTTCCTGACACGCTAGAGCCCATGACAGCAGGCCCTGTGTCAGTGTATCTGGTTAAGGCTCTTGCTCTTTTTCACCAATCCGTTTTCTCAAGCATGATTCCCCTCTCCAAGCAATAGCCTCTCCTAACAACATGCCCAAAGTACGTAAGACAAAGTGTTGTCATCCTTTTCTCCATGAACCACTCTGGCTACACCTTCTCTAAGACATGTCTGTTTATTCTTTTGACTGTGCATGGGATATTCTGCACTCTTCTCCAGCACCACAGTTCAAAGGCATCAATTCTTCTTCTGCCATCTTTATTCATTGTCTAGCTCTTAAGATGCATATGATTGAAAAGACCAATGTCTGAATGAGGCACAACTTAGTCTTCATGCTGACAGCATTGCCATAAATTACATTGTGTTATATAATGCTACATAGAATTTATGTACATGTTTACTGTATAACCGTAAGGTCAGACTCCAAAACAATGCATGAGATGAGGCAACTAAGAATGATTTATTGACATGAATTTTTAGAAAGCTCCTAAAACCCAAAAATCTACCTTGTAGGTTTAATCTCTTCCACTCTAATTGTCCATCTTGTCTCTATAAACCACACATTCCCCCCCACCAACCAAATTGTGCAGCTCTGCAACTGCATCCCTGCCCATCCTCACCCTTCTGCCCCCAACCCTCACCTCCTTGTACCCCCATTATGTTTTTCCCAATAAAATAAAATTTAAAAAAACAACACACACAATCTCTTCCCCCCACCCCAGATCAGCCAGTCAGATTTGTGAGATAGCATCCTTGCTTCCTTTCAGATTTCCTTTTTTCTTTCTCTTGCCAAAACACTAATTAGATCTTCTGACCAATGCAACAACCCTAAGAAATACAGATCTGCTAGAGTTAAGTGTGTTTGTTTCTTGTCTGTTGTTTGTCTCCAGGATCTGTTACTTAAGTCTCCTGAGAGCAGGGGCCATGCCTGCATTCTGTGCTGTAACCCTGAACCTAGAATAACACTGGCACCTGGTCAGAGCCCAGATAGATGCGTGTTCTGGTGAATGCATGCTTGGATGGAGTAATAAAAATTGTATTTATTATGGAGCTTTAAGTCCCCCACCGCTTCTTAGGAGAAAAAAGGGCACTCTCCTCCTGTGCAATTTACAGCTTCCAGAATCTGCCAGAGAGTTAGTCAGCTATGATGAGTTCCAACTTGACAGCAATGACTATGATGACTGTGTTCCTAGGGACCACTTCTTTTTCATGTAAACTATCCACAGTGATTGTAGACCTCTCAAGACAAGAAAATAAATCTGTTATCTGAGGGGAGTGAGGGATAAATATATGTCTGTTTTGCCATTACATAATGCTGACTATTTCTTCCCACCTCCTCTTGTAGACTTTAGAAAGATCATTATTGCTTCTTAATTTTCTAAGTTCTTTTCTTTCATTACTCTCTTAAAAATACATTTACCACTCAGCTTAGAATTTTGTCTTTGGTTATGTTACCATGTGCCACCAAGTCAAAACCAAATCACCAGACCCTCCAGCAGATGGGTTTTCAGAAGCAATAACTATCTGCTCATTTTTCTCCTGCAGAGCAGCTGGTGGATTTGAGCCATGTACTTTTGGTGTGGCAGTGCAACTCCTTACCTCTGGACCATCAGAAGGAAACATCATTAACTGAATATTTTCTCTTATCATTCTTTCTTTGTTCTCAGCAAGGAGTAATCCCTTTACTGAACTGTATTTGCTCAGCCTTCTTTTCTGCCTTTCCTTTCTTCTAATAAAAGCAGTTGTCTGTTTGGTTTTTGGCCCTCATTTCTTTTTTCTTGCAGACCTATTGACTTATTTCTTAGACATTTTAATTATGGACTTTTATTTTAACCTCATGTTGTTGTTTTTACAAAGTACACTGGGTTTGGCTGCTAGTACTTAGGGTAATTCAATAGGCATTCCAGGTTCCTGTAAATTCGTCTTGTTTTTCACATTTGTCTTTAAGATTCAGAAGCATTCTGTGGGGCTCATGCAGTGCTATTCAACGCATATAAATCACCTCTTAAATGGAGAAGAAATATTTGGGTTAAGGCCATAGGAGCCTTCATGTCCAAGAGGAAGTTAACTGGGAAAGGGCTTGAAAGGGAGAGACTTGTGTCTGCAAGACTAGCTAAACAATCCCATAGCAGAGGCTAGCCTTCCCTCTGGTAAACCACAAGTCCCACCAGAGCAGGACCTTTAACCCCGGTCCTGTGGCTTACAGAACTTAATGCCTGGGGGCCTGTTTTACCTCACTTGCTGCAAAGCTGTTAAACCCTGCAGACACAGCATAACAGCTCTCCACCTCTACTGTTCACATCTTCCGCATCCTTCCTTCCCTTCAGGTCATCTGGGGAGGAGTGCATGCAGGAATCTAAGTAGTATAGAAGCAAGGTTCCTAAATGCTTTTACACTCTGAACCAGCTTTTGGAAAGAGGATAGATCCTTATTTCTTCAAAGAAAAATATCAGACATTGAACTAGCATCTCTCCCCTACTCTGTACACATGGGGCAAAGGGAGTCAGGGAAAGAAAATATTGTTTAATAAACCCACTTTTATTATGCCTTGTATTTGATTATGAATAATTAACCAGTTAAATATTAAATAATTAACTGGGTTGAATAGATTAAAAAAACCAAACATAAATGTACTGTACTATATATTTACACAACCCCCCTCCCCACTTCACTAGGCCAGGGAGCTCTGGTGGCCTAATGGGTAAGGAATTGTACTGCCAACCCAAATACAGGTGATTCGAATACAGCAGCTGCACTGAGAGAACAAGATGAGCAGTCTCCTCCTGTGTGATTTACAGACTCAGAAAGTCCACTGGAGGACCAGCTGTGAGTTACTTTCTACTTCCAGGAAATGGGTTGTTTTTGTGATTCACCAAATCCAAGCTAGAGATCTCCCGTGGCTTAGAGGTAAGAAGTTTCACTGTCAACCCAATGGCATGGGGTTTGAATCCACCAGCTGCTCTGCAAGAGAAAGATGGGCAGTCTTTTCTTGTGATTTATTGCGTCTGAAAATCTGCTCGAGGGTCAGGTATGAATTGATTCTCATTCAGCATCACATAATAACAACAAAAAGAAGTCCAAGTAGAAGATAGCATACTAATTATTAAGGTCCTATAACAAAAGGTCCCTTTCTTGAGCATCCACCATGTGGTAGAACTTTATAGATTTTTTTTTCCCCTCCTCATTTTAACACTTGCTGAAATCCTGCAAGATAGGGTAAACCAATTTAACATAGTTCTGTTGGTTTAGTGGTAAGGAATTGCACTGCCAACTCAAAGGCACGTAATTCAAAGCCACAGCTGCTTCATTGGAGAGGAAAATGGGGAAATCTCCTTCTTTGCGATTTACTGCCTCTGAAAACCCACTGGGAGCATCAGCTATGGGTCAGTTCCGACTCAAGAGTATATAACAACACAACATACAAGTTTACAAATAAAGACATAAATTATCAGAAATGTAAATTTGCCTGAGGTAATTTTGCTGGTTTATGGCACAGCCAGGATTAATCGAGGTTCCTCTGAAGCCAGCTCCATGCATATTTAGATGCATTCTCCTGCTTGCTTCTCTACAGTGGGCTTTGTCTAATTCACGTTTCTACATCATCCATCTGTAGGAGGAGCTTCAGAAGCACACTGAGTGGAAAACTGCCCGCTCAGCCCCACAATATTCCTGTCTCAAATAAGGCTGGTTTTGCCGGGTTTTTTGTTTGTTTGTTTGTTTTGGTACCTTGTTTTTAACTGTTTTGAAATTCCTATTCTTTGCTGTGCCTTTGATCTTCCTTATTCATTGGCTCATACACATGAAAGAGCAGTTTGAATATTGTACGTCACAGCTAGTTCAAAGATGAATTATAATCCATGTTTTAGGTTGTTCTTTGGTGCCATCAAGTCAGTTCTGACTCAGAGTGGCCCCATATGCAATAGGACAAAATGCTTCTCGTCCTGCAGCCGCCTAATCGTCGTTGCTAATTTTGAGACCTTTGTTAGAGCCACTGTGTCCATTTCACTGAGGATCACGTTATTTTTACTGACTTCTAGTTTACCAAGCATGTTGCCTTTCTCCAAGTTCTGGTCTCTCCTGATGGCATGTCCAGAATATTTAAGATGAAATCTGGCCATCCTTGCTTAAATAGAATACTCTAGCTACCTATTACACCATAGGGTTTTTTTCCTTTTTCTGGCAGTCCGTAGTATAGTCACTCTTCTTCACTAACTCTATGATCCAAAGACATAAATTTTCCTTCGATCTCTTGTATTCATCAGCTGGCTTTCTCATGCGTACAAGGCAGTTAGCAATGCCATGCCATGGGCCAGGTGCACCTCTGTCCTCAAAGTGGTATCTGTGTTTTTTCTCTCCTTATAGAAAGCTTGCAGCAGATTTAACTAGTGCAGTGTGTCGTTTGATTTCATGACTGCTGCTTCATTAAGTGTGGATTGTGGATCTAGGTAAAATGAAATCCTTGACCACTACCATTTTCCCCCCTTCATTTATCATAATGTTGCTTGTTGGTAGTTATTAGGATTTTTGTTTTCTTTATGTTGGAGTGCAGTCCATACTGGAAGCTTTAGGGTCTGGTCTTCATCATAAGAACATCATATCTTTTTTTCCTTTTGACATGCAAGGTGGTGCCCTCTGCTTGTCGATAAGCCCTCAGATCCTCATGCCTCCTTTATATGTTCAATCGATTATTTGCTCAGCATGCAGATTGAGTAAATATGAGGAAAGCTTACTAACTCAACATACACTTTGCTGATTTTAAACCATACCTTGTTGTCTTCAAAAGTCTACATAAAATTTCCACATGAACACAATTAACTGTTCTGGAATACCTGCTCTTTGCAATGCCATCCATAATTTGTTATGATCCTCACAATCAAATGCCTTTGCACAGTCAATAATACACAGATAAACATCTTTCTGGTATTTTCTGCTTTCAGCCAAGATTAAACTAACATCAGCAGTGATATCTCACATTCCATACATGTTCTCATTTCAATCAGTTTAGGTTTCTGGCAGTTCCTTATAAATTAACTGCAGCAATAATTTTTCATTATCTTCAGCAAAACTTCATTTATGCAATATTAGTGATGTAGCTTGCTAATTTCCACATTCTTTTGATAGCTTTTCTTTTGAATGTTCATGCATGTGGATCTCTTCCAGTCATGTGGCTACATCGCTCTCTTCTAAAATTCTGGACCTAGAGCAGTGAGCGCTTCCCATATTACATCTGTTTATTCAAACGTCTGAATTCCTGCAGCCTTGTATTCTACCATTGCCTTCAGTAGGCCACCAGAGCTCCCTTCAATATTATTATTTGTTATTATTAGGTGTCAAGTACAACTCATAGTGACCCTATAAACAATAGATTTGAATCTGTCTTATCTTGTGACAACCTCACAGTCTGTCTTATCCTGTGACAACCTCACAATCTGTCTTATCCTGTGACAACCTCACAATCTCTTACATACTCAAGCACGTTGCAGCAGCCACTGTGTAAGTACACTCGGTTGCGGGTCGTCCTCTTCTTTGCTGTCCCTCCGCCTTTCCAAGCGTGATGTCCTTCACCAAAGTACAGCCTCTCCCAGCCACATGCCCAAAATTTACAAAACAAAGTGTCACCACCATCCTTGCTTCCAAGGATCAATCTGGCTTCAACCTCTCCCAGACATACCTGTTTGTTCTCGTGACAGTCCATGGAATATTCATTTCTCTCCTCGCAACAACACAACTCCAAGGCATTCCATTTTCTTCTGTCATCTTTATTTATTGTCCAGCTCTCAGATGCATAGCAGATGATTAAAAAGACCACGATCCTATTCCATCACACCTTAGTCCTCAGACTGACATCATTGCTCCTTAGTAATTTGAAGAGGCCCCTGACTGCAGACTTTCCCTGTGCAATAAATCACCTGATCTCCTGACTGCTAGTACCAAGTGTATTGATTGTGGACCCAAGTAAGATGAAATCATAGACAGTTTATTTTCTCCATCTAAATAGTGTCACCTATTGGTCCAGGGGTGAGAATTTTCATTTTGTTGACACTGAGATGCAATCTATATTCAGTATAGCTTGGACTTTTCTTCAACATCATTACTTCTTGGTCAAACCTAACCAACTCTCTGCCCATCATCTAATTACTAATTTGCCCTCCTCTCCCGATCTTTTCAATGACTCTTGTTTTCTTCATATTATATCATCTCCAGCATATATGTTACCAAGACCACATTTGCCAAGTAATAATCCTTCTTCCTTTTTCTTCCAGTTTTGACTTTCTGTTCACCAGTATTCAATAGTGCATTTTGGCTGCATGTTTTAAGCAGTTTCCATACTGTGGAAGTAGTAGAAGTCTTCAGGGTTTTTATCTTTGATTTAGTGATTGGTGTGTAAATTTGTATAATAGTGATATTGGCAGATCTTCCTTTTTCCTTTTTTATCTGTGAACTCTTTTGAACCAGCTCCATTCATCTGTACCCACCTGAGAATTTCTTCATTTATCCATTCACTTTTGACCTCATTGAGAGCAGAGAGCAACAGTGAGTTAGAATGCCCTAGTATTATATGAGCTAAGCTGAGATTATCCTGTCCAGCGGATGCATATGAAATCCATGTCAACTTTCTTATCAGAAAATACATGTTCACTTCCTGGAAATTCTCTTATAGCAGGCCATTTTGGGTCAAGTCAGGAATATTCTTGGGTTTTCAGTTTAAGAAAACAAGATCTCACTATCATTTTGGGCAACTATTTTTCTAGGGGTGTTTTTTTTTGTTTTTGTCACTTACATATTTGTATGTGCTTGAATTAGTTATAATTTGGTTTCTAGCATTTTAGCAGACAGTTTTATGAAAAATAATTAAGATAGTATTTTTTTAGCAGTTACTAATTTTTCAAATAGGGAAGGTCTGATGGCCTAATGGTAAGAAGCTGTGCTGCAATCCTGAAGGCACGTGGTTCGAATCCACCAGCTGTTCTGTTGGTGAAGGCTGGGCAGTCTCCTCCCGGGTGATTTACGGTCTTTGAAAACTCACTCGAGGGTCAGTTATGGATCACTTCCATCCAACTCAACAGACAACAGCAGCAGCAACAGTTTTTCTAAATGGGAGGCCAGGTGGCCTAGTGGTAAGGAGTTGCACTGCCAACTCAAAGGCAAGTGGTTTGAACCCACCAGGTACTTTGAGGGAGAAAAATAGACATTGTTCTCCTGTGGAATTTTTTTACAGCCTCTCAAAACTCACTGGAGGGTCAGCTTTAGTCTGGCGCTAATTTGAAGGCAACGAGTTTGAGTTTTTTTACATTTCTAAAAGCTTTCCATCAGTATTATCTCCATCAAAATAAGGAGCATTCATATTAATGGACATGAATGTATTTCTTATTTTTAAAGACTCTAGGTACTTCTGCTGTTAAGATTATCAGCTACTGTCAAGTCAGCTCTGACTCCTGGGACACTATATATATAACAGAATTCAATGCTTTCAAGACCTGCACCATTTTCACAATCGTCAATGTGTTCAAATGCAGTCTGTTTTCACCCACAGGATTAGCACTTGAGAGTTTTCAGAATTATATCATCTAGCCTTTGCTTCATGTCTCTTAGTCTGGGGCTTCCACAGAAACCTGTTCACCTTGGGTGACCTGCTGGTATTTGAAATGCTAATGGCATCGTTTACAGTCTTTCAGCAACATGCAAGCCACTGCAGGACAACCAACTGATAGACGAGTGGCAGCCTTTCACTGAAGAGTGGATAAATAAGACTGTTCTTGGACTTTTGTTGATTTAAGGCACACTCAGTTCTGGTGGTTTAGTGGTAAGAAACTGCACTGCAATGCCAAAGGCACACAGTTTGACCTCACCAGCTGCTCCACGAGAGAAAGATGTGTAATCTCCTCCTATGCAGTTAACAGCCTCTGAAAACCCACTGTCGGGTCACCTATAGCTTGGTCCAACTTGACTGTCACCTCCTTTTTTGAGCCAAGATCTGAACAGTTGTCAGTTCCCATCAATTTAAAGTGGTATCTAGGACCTTTTCTAGTAATGACAAGGGATAAGGTTGAAAATTAGTATTTACCTTTCAGTACCCAAAATGCATATATTCCCTGGCAAAGAATGTTTTCCCACTGCCATGTGCCTTAGTTTGTGGAAAGTTGTGCTACTTGACCTGAAGACTCAGCATGTCCAGCAGTTCAAACCCACCAGCTGCCCCGAGGGGAGAGGATAGATTGTCTCCTCCTGTTGTGAGTCACAGACCCAAACACCTGATAGAAAGATGCTGAGAGTTAGAACCAACTGCACAACACTGAGCTGAGGTCTGTTTTGAGTGCCGTGTAATCTGGGCTCAGGCCTGCCCAAGAGATTCCCCTCCCTGAGACCCAGTGCTCCTGTTCACTGCCAGCGTCTAAAGGATATGCAGTGTAATAAAAAAGATCATGTTCAGTGATGGTGGTACTTATCTGATAAGAGTGTCATAACACAAATAATACCTGTGAAAGACCTGAAAAGCTCAGAGTGATTATTCTGTACACTGGTGTGGGAAAACAGAATAGTGCTGTGATCTGTAGCAGCCACTGCCACACGTACATATTTTGATATTTTACACTCTGATATTTTACATTTCTGTTCTTGAGTGACACAATTAATCCTGTGTTTTCTTTAGAAAAAAGAGAGTTTCTTAGCACAAAGAGTTGTGGAGTTAACTGTGCTCTTTTTCCAGGCCTGTGGCGGTGGATACCGCCTTCCAGCAGGCCTCATGCTGGGCCACAAATGTTGAGATGAGGCTGAAAGGGAAAGGGGTAATTGAATCCTTCTTGATTCTGACAACACTTCTAAGTGCTTGGTAGGATAAATACAATTTATCATTCTCATCACTTTGCAGGAGAAAAAAAGAGAGAATCCCAGAGATTCCAGAGAAGTTAAATGAATTCCTCTTTATATTTTATCCATTGTACTGGCCCTTCAGGGTTAGACTAGAGTTTTAAGTCTTGATACCTTCCCTCAAAGAGGTTACAATCCTATCATTGGCTGGTAATGTTAGTCGCTATCCAATCAGCGCCAACTCAAGATGACTTTACGTAAAATCGAACAAAGTACTACTTGTGCTATCTTCCTGGTTGCTGTTATGTTTGAGTCTTTATGTCAGTCCATATCATCGAGGATCTCCTTTACCTTTGCTGTACCTCTACTTTGCCAAATGCGATTCCCTTCCTCAGTGATCGTTTCCTCCTGAAGACATGTCCAGAGTCAAGTCTCAGGTAATATTCTGTGATCCACAGAGGTTTTCATTTACTAATGTTAAGAGGCATTAATCCTTGGGGAAAAAATATCATGCTTGGGTAGTAGAGGACCAGCAAAAAAGAGGGAGACCTTCAATGTGATGTGTTGACACAATGACTATAGTGTAACACTGGACAGGGACTTGGGCATAACAGAGGTTGTGACGATTTCAGGATAGGGAAAGGTTTTTATCTTTTCTATAGTGTCACTGTGAGTCATAGTCGACCTAGTAATAATTTTTAGGAGATCACCAGCCTTTTCTTCATAGTCTGTCTTTATCTG